>NC_056747.1:696258841-696428841 GCF_019279795.1 Protopterus annectens
GCATTCTGAAAGAACATAAAATGCCCATAACTTTATGTCAGCTGGTGGAATCACATTTGGTCAAATGTCTAAAGGTCCAAAGTGCACCATTACTAGCACCCCTACATACTTAGGATGGACACCTGGATCATAACAATGTATTGGTACTGACTTTATGGTTTCTTTTTGGGAGTGTCGCTAACAATACATCATTTTCAAATGCGTGAAACTTCCCTTAGTTAACTAGTCATTTGGTTGAAACAGAGTTTAGCTGACAGTACCATAGTTGCACACATACTAAAAGATATATGTAGAAATTTGTAAAAACATATAAAAAAATTATAAGATTGTTAACTCTGAGATTGTACTACCTTAGAGGTATGCGCAAAGATAAACTGGGTGAATAATCAATATATTAACTTTAGACCACAGTAAGTATATGTAATAAGTGGGGGTGAGGGGTACAATCTGGATATTGGGGATATAAGAAGTATAGGCCCCCCCTGCAAAAATACTTAGAAATTCTTTATATATTTTTACATTTCTTTATATGATTCATTCCTCTCTGAGGAGCCATTTTAACTGTAGGGATTTCCCATCTGAGTTCTCCATCTCTACACAGCTCAGTATTTTTTGTAGCTTAGTACTCAGTGGGGAACAAATGTGTAACTATGGTGACAGTTGACTAAATACTTAAGCTCAGTAATTACACTATTATTAGTATTATTATTACAATAAATATGAACTGTTGGTTTTTCTTTATGTATTTGCCTTATTTCTCCTTGTCAAGTGTTCTACTGATCTGACTAATAGTACAATAATAATAATATACCAACTCATGGTGTTTATACTGGGGTAGGATTTACAAAACTGAAAGGGAGGGAGGAAGGTATTTTCTTTCTAAATAAATTTTGAAAGGAGAAGCTTACAACATGGCGCAAGAAAGTACCACTCTCTTTGGGACAATAAGGGATATAGTTATAAGTTTCCAAACTGAACCTTAAATCATAAAATGGCCTAGGGTGTGGCCATCAAATGAGTATGTCTTTATTGTGGGTGAAGTGTGTTATGGTTTAAATTTAAAACAGCCAGTGACCCTGAAAATTAGCCCAGGTGTTTTTCTCATGGTATATTATACCAGAGTATTCATTCAACTGGCCAAGAGTCCAAACATACAGGGGAAAACATCCGACTTTGAAAGAAGTGTTTTCTTCCAACAGAATTTCTGGCTACAAACCCACTGGGCAGTGCTGATATGCTGTACCCACTTATGCATAGTTGGAGATTTGCATTTAAAATTTCACTCTGTGGACAGAGAGAGGCATGTGTAATTTCTAAGACTAGGTGGTACACAGAAAAGCAGCATTATATGTCTGTTCATAGTTCTGGCTGCTCAGGAGGGAAGTTGGTTTGTTCACCGCCTACTAAGATGAAAGGGGTATCAGTAAAGCAAGTTGAATGTAGTTTGCCAATCTATTTGATGACAGATCAGATGTACTTTGCCCTACAAGTACACAAAGTGTACTGTAAAGCTTGCTCATTTAGCCACCCAAATTGCACTGTCTTTTTAAGATTGCAGCAGAAAGTTACCATTATGATTATTACTGCTGCTACTTCATTTTACTGTAACAATTGTTAGGTGACTGAAATTCTTGGGTTATTTTATGCTGATTAATGTAATAGTAAACATGCATATTTTAGTAAACACTTACATTATCATCTTCTACAATTGTGTCCAGATGTCTGACGATATCAGAAAAGGATGGCCTCTGTTCTGGTATGTCTGCCCAGCACCATTTCATCACTCTGTAACTGTAGCCCAAAGCAAAAGATTAGTCTCAAGTGCAGCAGCCTTTCTTGTGTTTTTACTGTGGCATGTAGGTTTTCCCATTCTTCCAAGTGTTAATAATATGAGCCCCTCACCAAGCTGCCAAAACAGAGCCTTTATCACTTTTGCAAAATTCAAACAGCTCTATAGACATTTGTTTTTAATTAAATGGGTTCTGCTAATCATTCATTCTCTGATTACTTGTGTATTTCATTTCAGGGTTAGAGAGGAGCTAGAGTCAATCTTTGTAGACAACTGGCACAAACCAGAGAAACTAATCCTGGATAGACACCAACCCATTATATCCCTGATAATCACTGAAAGTCAAAATAAAATGCAAGTACCGATTGAGTTTATTACATTAAAACAGGATTGCAATACATGTGTCACCTTGAACAGATACCATCATCTGTTAAATACTTCCACAGTTTCAACTTTCTATTTGAACTTCTGTTAATAGATCTTGATGCTTAGAAAAAGTGTCTAATGTATTGATACCCCTGAAAACAGTGTGTATATATATATATATATATATATATATATATATATATATATATATATATATATATATATATATATATATATATATATATATATATATATATATATTTATTTACATAGACACACACACACACACATACACACATATATATATATATATATATATAGATATATAGTTCTGAAATATATATATATATATATATATATATATATATATATATAGTCCTGAAATCAGTGAACTTCAAACTTTTGGAGAGAACTATCTGTTCACAAAACTATGGCCAGTAAAACATCAGAGGTCCACATCAGCATTGGCAGTACAATTTTTTTCTGCATTAGTCCCTGTCCCAAGTTTCCAGATCCATAGCTTTCCAGTAAAGCAGGCATGCTTCTCGCTGTAAGAAACAACTGCACTCAACTACTAAATTCATAAGTAGATATTCAAAAATGGGGCCACATTACATTAATAGTTACATCAATACCTAATTAAATAATACTTCTGAGAATCAGATGGGATTCTATATACATAGAACCACATCTTATTTCACAGCTGGCATACAGGTTATGAGAACACATTACAGCTATACTGAGGTCTGAGTTCAAATGCGCTATGATCTGGTTTGCTCAACTAAGCAGGTTAATGCAAGGGATGAGTTTGCATCCGATAAAATGCTGTTTTTATAACTTTTGGTTCAAGGGAAATATGTTTCAGTTAATGTATGATGCCAAGCATGTCATGAGTATCACAGAGTCGCCTGTCATTGCTCAAAGGTTTTCAGAGAGCAACTTTAAAAAAATTACACATACAGAGACAAAACTGAAGTTCATAGAGTAATCAGAAACTTTTCTCAACCTTTTTAGAACTGCATGGAACAGTTGTAGTTGTTGCTTATATCTTACACAACTGTTTCATTTTTCCGCAGCTATGTCCAAACACTACACTTCATTATGATCCAAAGAATTGTTTCAGAATACAATTCAGAACATCATGACTTAAAAGGATATAACAGACCAGGCATACTTTCCAGAAATAAGGAATGCTATTGTTACAGTTTATCTAATATGAAGTCAGCTCTATTAAAAATTTTAGATCAGTTGGCAGTAAGTGATGGTGGATTTTTCTTGTGATTACATCAATATTTTGAAGGTCTGGAGATCTTGTAGGTCTCCTAAAGCAGAATAATTTTTATTGACAGAAATGATATGGAAAATTTCTGACCATTAATATGATGGATCATAAGCATGGGAATCGTGGTATTCAAACCCAAGACTATTGCTGCAGTCCAATGCTTTAACCAGTATTACTTTTCTATGCCATGCTAAGCATCTGTAACTGTATATGAAATATATATATATATATATATATATATATATATATATATATATATATATATATATATATATATATATGGATTCACTACTGAATCCCGAAATAACACAATCCCGAAGACCTAAATACCGAGACTATAAGCCCAAAACCCCACATTACCGAAATATTAAAATTGCGAAATTAAAAATCGCGAAAGTACTACATACATACAGCACACACACAAACATAAACACAGCCTCCCCCCATAACCAAACAAACCACCCTACACTAAAGATATGTGTGTATATATATATATCTATATATATATATATATATATATATATATATATATATATATATATATATATACATATATATATATACATATATATATATATATATATATATATATATATATATGTATATATATATATATATATATATATATATATATATATATATATATATATATATATATATATATATATATATATATATATATATATATATATATATATATATATATATATACATATATATATACATATACATATATATATATATATACATATATATATATATATATCATCATCATCATCTTCTTTCGGCTGTTCCCGTTAGGGGTCACCACAGCGGATCACCTGTTTCCATTTCTTCCTGTCCTCTGCATCTTGCTCTGTCACACCAACCACCTGCATGTCCTCTCTCACCACTCTCGCCACATCCATAAACCTTATCTTAGGCCTTCCTCTTTTCCTGTTACCTGGTAGCTTCATCCTTAGCATCTTTTTCCCAATATACTCAGCATCCCTCCTCAGCACATGTCCAAACCAATGTAATCTTGCCTCTCTGGCTTTGTCTCCAAACCTTCTAACCTGGGCTGACCCTCTAGTATACTTATTTCTAATCCTGTCCACCCTCGTCACACCCAGTGCAAATCTTAACATCTTTAACTCTGCCACATCCAGCTCAAACTCCTGCCTTTTTGTCAATGCCACTGTCTCCAACCCATATAACATAGCTGGTCTCACTACCCTCTTGTAGACCTTCCATTTCACTCTTACAGGTACTCGTCTGTCACAAATCACTCCTGACACTCTTCTCCACCCATTCCATCCTGCCTGTACTCTCTTCTTCACCTCTCTTCCATGCTCACCATTACTCTGAACTATTGACCCAAAGTATTTAAACTCATCCACCTTCGCCACCTCTACTCCTTGCATCCTCACCATTCCTCTATCCTCCCTCTCATTCACACACATATATTCTGTCTTAGTCCTGCTGACCTTCATTCCTCTTCTCTCCAGAGCATATCTCCATCTTTAAAGGGTCTCCTCCACCTGTTCCCTACTCTCACTACAGATCACAATGTCATCTGCAAACATCATAGTCCACAGGGACTCCTGTGTGATCTCATCTGTCAACCTGTCCATTATCATTGCAAATAAAAAAGGGCTCAGAGCTGATCCTTGATGTAACCCCACCTCCACCTTAAATGCATCCGTCACTCCCACACCAGACCTCACCGCTGTCACACTACCCTCGTACATATCCTGTACCACTCTTACATACTTCTCTGACACTCCTGACTTCCTCATACAATACCACAACTCCTCTCTAGGCACCCTGTCATATGCATTTTCTAAGTCTACAAAAACACATTGCAACTCCTTCTGACATTCTCTGTACTTCTCCGTCAATACTCTCAGAGCAAACATCGCATCTGTAGTGCTCTTTCCCGGCATGAAACCATACTGCTGATCACTAATCATCATGTACCTTCTTAACCTAGCTTCCACTACTCTTTCCCATAACTTCATGCTGTGACTGATCAATTTAATCCATCTGTAGTTACTACAGCTCTGCACATCACCCTTATTCTTAAAAATTGGTACCAAAACACTTTTTCTCCATTCCTCAGGCATCCTCTCACTTTCCACGATTTCATTAAACAATCTGGTTAAAACCTCCACTGCCATTTCACTTCACCTAAACACCTCCATGCTTCCACAGGTATGTCATCTGAGCCAACAGCCATTCCATTCTTCATCCTCTTCATAGTTATCCTTACTTCCTCCTTGCTAATCCATTGTACTTCATGATTCACTATCCCTACATCATCCAACCTTCTCTCCCTCTCATTCTCTTCATTCATCAACCCCTCAAAGTAATCTTTCCATCTCCTCAACACACTCTCCCCGCTTGTGAGTATGTTTCCCTTATTATCCTTTATCACCTTTACCTGCTGCACATCTTTCCTAGCTCGGTCCCTCTGTCTAGCCAATCTGTACAGGTCCTTTTCTCCCTCCTTAGTGTCCAACCTTTCATACAACTCTTCATATGCCTTATCCTTAGCCTTCGCCACCTCTCTCTTTGCCATGCACCTCATCTCCTTATACTCCTGTTTACTTTCTTCATCTCTCTGACAATCCCACTTCTTCTTTGCCAACCTCTTTCTCTGTATACTCTCCTGTACTTCCTCATTCCACCACCATGTCTCCTTGTCGTCCTTCCTCTGTCCAGATGTCATACCAAGCACCTTTCTAGCTGTCTCCCTTACTAGCTCTGCTGTAGTTACCCAGCTATTTGGTAACTCTTCACTGCCACAGTGCCTGTCTTAACTCATCCCTGAACTCCACCTCACAATTACCCTTTTTCAATTTCCACCATTTGATCCTTGGTGCTGCCCTCACACTCCTCCTCCTCTTCTTGATCACCGTCATCCTACAAACCACCATCCTATGCTGCCTAACTACACTTTTCCCAGTCACCACTTTGCAGTCTCCATTCTCCTTCAAACTGTCCCTTCTACATAAGATATAGTCCACCTGTGTGCATCTTCCTCCACTCTTGTGTGTCACCCTATACTCCTCCCTCTTGTTAAAATACGTATTCACCACAGCCATGTCCATCCTTTTCGCAAAATACACTACCATTTGACCTTCTGCATTCCTTTGTTTAACACCATACCTACCCATCACTTCCTCATCCCCTCTGTTCCTTTCACCAACATGCCCATTGAAATCTGCTCCAATCACCACTCTCTCACCCTTGGGTACAGTCATCACCACTTCATCCAATTCACTCCAAAATTTTTCTTTCTCATCCACTGCACACCCAACTAGTGGAGCATATGCACTAACAACATTCATATATATGGTAGTTTGTGGCAAATACTGCAACCTGTCCTTCAACTTTTTGCTGTTACTAATTGTGTTGTTGTGTCCAGTGGTTTCAGAGTGGATCAGGTCTGCTGAAAACACAGTAGACACTTAACACTAATTACTATGACATAACTACAGGCATGAAAGGCAGTATAGCTGCTACAGGGTCTGGTAGCAAAATAAGATTTAGTTTCACAGTTGTTTATTGGAAAGGCACAGAGTTGCACTGCTAGAAACAGATTAATAACCACTTTGCTGTGGATGAAGTATGAAGCTAAAGAAGGTTGAACCTCCCCAAATAAGGCACTGATGTCAGATTTAAAGATAGTGTTTTTTTTTTTTTTTTTTGCTCTCTGTAGTCCTCAAAACCCCACACCTTTTGTTTCTCATTACAGTATAACCAATTCATAATCATGGCAGAAACTCCTTGCTGCATTTTAGGGGGGAAAAATTAATCCTTCCTCCTGAATGATTGCAAGGTACAATCTGATAGTCTTCAACTATGTGAGGATGTGGTGCTAACTTAGTGAGAACAACTCAGTGATGGTTAGCTTTGATGAATATTTAAGCTTGTCATGCCTTAATGCAAGAAATCAACAAGCCAGCAAGGTCATTGTTGGAGTAGCTATTTTTTGTCTCCTCAGTCAAAGATAATTTGCAGTCATTTCACAGTCAATCTGTGCACCCTATGGGAGCAATGGAGCACATGCACGCACACACGCATGCACGCACGCACGCACGCGCACACACACACACTTATAAGTGCACTTAAAAAATTTGAACGAGCATGTTGCTGGCACTGAATAGTCAGCACTAAATCACCAGCATTTAAATGGTTAGCAAAATGTTGCCAACTACACAAAAAGCTGAGAATTCATTAAAAGAAAACACACACATAAAAAGCTTTTTCAAGGGTGAAGGCAAAGCACTGAATTTAAAAGAAACCAAAATGCAACTTGTCTACATATAAATTGCTTATTCTTTCATTATGTAAAACTACTGAGTCAGAAATGCTTAACTGAAACGCTATCTTCTCAAAACCAGCACCAAAGTGCTGAACAGCTTAACTTTTTGGCGCCAACCCTTGTACTAGTGCTGGCTAAGTGTTGATGTGGATTACTGACGCACTAGCCTAGTATATCCTCTGCGCACATCCATATATATTGGCCTGCTGAGTGAACAGCGCTTTTTACACACGATACCATTTAATCTGCCTAACAGATAATTAAAGTCAAGGAACATACTTTGTTCTTGTTGGGGTGGTGGTACAAGCACTGACCAAGCATTCCTGTAAATAACTGTCGTGCTAGCCTAGTATATCCTTTGGTTTATGTACATAACTGTCATACTAGCCTAGTATATCTTTTGGCGCAAATACATATACTGTGTCCAGCTGAGTGACTAGCGCTTATCACATACACAACAAAAAAGAGGTTGTTCGATAAGATACCTATCACATATTGTACTGCCTCTCAGAGTATTGACTGTTTATTTTTCACTGTAATAAACACTGCATAACCTAATGTTTTGTATGATTAGCTAGTGTTGATCTGTATCTGCCCAGTGTATGCTACAGTAAGGATAAATGCGTTCACATTTTATTTTTTTTTCTTTATCTAAGTGTAACCAAGTGGTATAAGTATAAATTGCTTCCTTTTCTCATCTCTTTAAGATGTATTGCATATGTTAATTGCTATTCATTGATACCTCCTTACATTTATTTGTTAAAGTTAGCTATTGTGCTTCTGTACTGCCTATTAAAGTGCAATCTCTCTCTCTCCTATTCTCCAGCCTTTACTCTGAAATACCTCCTTGTGACTACGCCTGGCCTGGATACCTAGACCCAAAATAATTTTGAAAGGTTCTACTGCCATATCCCTTGTTTATGAAAAGACCTACATTGTCACAGAAGGAATTAAGAAAGTATGTACAACCACTGCTACATTTCTGTAATACTGTATTAAAAGCCCTGCTAGGTTCTGTATGCTCCCTTGCCAAGACAGCTCAGCAGCCAAACCCCTACTCCAGACTACTTTTTTCAACTATTCCCTTGTCCTCCTCAACAAGTTTCAGCCTAGTGATCTACCTTGGTAGAATCCCTGGTACACTCTAGCATCTGTCCACTAGGTGGCTCCCTAGCCCCACCACTCTTGCTTCTCACATCTATTACCTTAAAGTCTACTTTAAACATGTTCTAACTTTCCTGCTTTCTTTTTTCTCCTTTCTCTTTAACATCTTAAGTAACACTATCCTATTAAACCCATTGGCCCTTGTACTCACCTCTCCATACAATAGTCCACTGATAGGTTCTCGCTCTGCCTCCCTTGGCTCTTCCCGCTCCGTTCACCCTGCGGGCTCACTCCGCTCCCCTACCCTGCCCCCTATTCCCACCCGCCCCCACTACATCTACATTTATACCTACCCAACCACACCCACTAGAACTCCTAACCAATTATACTCCACAACTCTCTCAAGTTCCTCTCCCCTATCCCACCCATAGACTTTCATCTCTCCACCCACTAGTACACCCTATCTAAGCAATCAATCTTCACTGCCCAGCCCACATCCTCTACCTAACCTAACTAATCCACTACTCCTCAACATACTCCCCACAGTCAAATCCTAAGACCTACCTACTCCCCAATCCTACTATAAAAAGGCTTACTAACCTACAGCATAGTAACTACTAACATCCCCTCACTTTTCACTTTAAATAACCTCCTACACTATGTTCCCAAAACCCTTAACCTACACCCCACTACTATTATTTCTCCTCAACCTATCCTACATCTACTACCTCACTCAACCCACACATACTAACCATACTCAAGCCTTCTACATAACTACTGACTTCAACACATTTCCATCAAAACCTCACATCACAATATTTCCTCATCTCTATCCTATAAAAAAATCAACTATTCTTTACTTTTAAACTCATTAACCCCCACAAACACTCATCCACAACAGCAGCTAACCCATACCTTACCAATGCATTAAAGTTCAACCCATACGTTACCAATGCATTAAAGTACAACCCATACTCTAAGCAATCCAAACACCTAACCAATATTATTCTATATCTAATTACTACCCTATTATCAGGAGACATACATCCCAACCCTGGCCCCTCAAACCCCTCCAACATAGACAAGTCTATATTTATTACCTCCCTAAACTCCCAAAGCATAGTAAACAAAATCCCAAGCCTCCATGCCTGGCTCTCACACAATAAACCCAACATTTTATCTATATCTGAAATATGGCTAAAGTCTCACATAAAAGACCATGAAATAACACCACCAAACTACTCTATCATCCGAAACGACAGATCCCACAAAAAAGGTGGTGGTGTTGCTCTTCTGTATTCATCCTCCCTGTCAGTCATCCCTTATAACAAGCCTATTCCCAAATTCAACAATGCAGAAATACTCTTGACAAAATTTCAACTTAATAAACACAAACACATAGTAATAGTCTCCATCTACATCCCCCCTGGAGACAATATTACTACATTAGAAAATATACTCTTCTGGCTCTCCACTAATATTAACAATGAAATAATAATCCTAGGAGATACTAACATAAACTGGTCCTCCATTCAGTCAAACACAAGTCCACTTAACATAAACCTTTACAACTTCTCACAGCTAATTAATTCCACAACCCGCCCCTCTAAAACTCTATTTTCGGGTAGCATTCTAGACTGGATCTTAGTCTCTCACCCTCATTACTTCTCTGACAGTGGTATACTTCCAGACTCCCTCAGTGATCACCTGCCCACCTTTGCACACCGACACCCTACACCTTTACTAAGAACACATAACTACATTACCATACGCAATCAAAAAAACTTTAAACCAACAGCTTTCACTGACTCTCTAAAAGCAATTAACTGGGATATTCTAAAAACTCTAACCCTAGATGATGCAGTAGCTCACTTCAACACAACCTTTTTAAATATCCTAGATCACCATGCTCCCCTAAGCTCCAAAAGAATAAAACTAAAAACTACCCCTTGGCTAACCAAAACTACTCTAGCAGCTATGAAACACAGAGATAAAGTCTGGGCACTTTACCATAAAAATAAATCTCCCCTCTCCCATCTTGAATTCAAAACACTCAGAAATAAAGTAAAAAAGCTCATTATTGCTGATCGACAAAACTATTTCTCCAAACTTCAAAACAATAATAAAACAAACCCTCAGAAGTTCTGGAAAGGAATATCTACCCTTATCAATCCTGGCAACTTACTCAACCCCACTCCTGACCCCAATGCTTCTGACAAGGACTTAGCTACACAATTCAACTAATTTTTCATAGATTCCATCTCCAAACTAACATCTTCATTCTCCAATACCTCTCCATCCTCCACTTCTCCCACTAGCACTCCTCCCTACTCCTTCATCTCTACTACCACTCCCTCTCCATCTCTGCCACCCCCTCTTCACACACCTCCTCTCCACTCCTCCATCTCTACTACCACTCCCTCTCCATCTCTGTCACCCCCTCTTCACATACCTCTATCACTAAAACCAATTTCGACATCCACAATAAAAAAACTTTTACAAAAACTAAAACCATGCTCCAATGCCCCTGACAACATTCCTTCTTACTTCCTCAGCATTTCTGCTGAGGCCATAGCCTACCCCCATCAGTATACTAATCAACCGCTCTATCCAAGAAAGCATGGTACCCCAAATCTGGAAAAAGGCTTACATCATACCTTTACACAAAGGTGGCAATAACAACAATATTGCAAACTTCCGTCCCATAGCTATCTTATCCCCCATCTCTAAACTCCTAGAAAAGTGTATCCATTTACAGCTACTACCTTACCTCTTAGGCAATAATCTGCTCACTCCAACCCAGCATGGTTTTAGACCCAGCCACAGCACTATGTCAGCCCTCCTCTCCTTCCTAGAAACTGTAAATAAAGCTCGGGACTCAGGTCATATTGTCTCTACCCTCTTACTTGATCTTTCAAAGGCCTTTGACACTATCTCACAAGCTCCTTCTAACCAAACTCTCTCAACTCAACTTATCTCCTTCCTCACTGTCCTGGTTCTCTAGCTACTTATCAAATAGATATCAAGCAGTTAAATGGAAAAGGCCACATCCTCTTTTCTAATCACCCCAACTGGAGTTCCCCAGGGCTCCATACTGGGTCCTCTGCTATTTAATATATTCATTAATGACTTCCACAACTCTATTCCATTCTCCAGCCTTATCCAATACGCAGATGATTCAACTATCATCTGCACTGCTACATCCTTCCCAGTACTACAAAAGCTTACACAAGATGCCTTCTCTTCCACTGAACTCTGGATGAAAGATAACCACCTTGTTCTTAATGCCTCTAAAACCAAACTAATGGTATTTACCCCCTCTAAACACATCTCTATCAATACTAATTCTATATTAATTAACAGCCACAACAACACATCCCTGGAATTGGTGTCCAATGCTAAATTACTTGGTGTTCAAATAGACAGTCACCTTAAATTCAACTCTCACATTCAACTCAACATAAAAAAAACACATCAAAAACTAGGCATGCTATACCGACACAATCGCTACCTTACACCCTCCACTAAAATCACTCTCTCTACCTCATTCCTCATCCCCTCTCTTCTCTACGGAGCCCCACTCCTAACCAACATCCAATCTTCCCTTAAAACAAAACTTTCCTCCTGTTACAATAAAATTGCTAAATTCGCTACCAGCCATAAATCTTCTACCCACCATTGCTCTTCACTCCATAAATTAAAATGACTTGAACTTCCTAACCAACTTATCTATTCTCAACTTACTCTTGCTCATAAGCTCATTTTCAAACCTGACCTCTGTCCATCTCTTTCTTCTGCATTTAAATTTCACCTTCCCAGCAGGGTACTTAGATCTAACAACCAAAATCTAATCAAATTGTATAAGCCAAATCGTCCCCCTGGTAAAAATCTCCTAAACTTTAGCTTTGCACGACTCTGGAACTCCCTACCTCCTGCCATTCGCACCACTTTCAACCACCTTACATTCAAAAAATCTCTTCACTCTCATCTATTTTCCCAGTGGGAATGCTCATGCTCACATCCTTCATGATCCATACTGACTTGACACTTTCCTCCTAAAAAAAAAAAAAAAATTTTTTTGTACACTACATTGTCTGCTCTGTTGCAATTGTTTCTTACTTTCTAAATTGAAATGCTTACCGTCTCTAGCCTGTATCATCTAAAATGTTTATCACCAGATGTTCTTCCTAAAAGTGTTTGCTCTAACTGTAATGTGAACAGTACTCTGTCTACCACATATTGTATACTATATTTGTAATATTCTTGTAATTATTGTAATATGGATGTAAATCCTACTGTAACCTTATTTGGAGCTTTTCTCCCCAGGACTCCATTGAAAATGGGTTCATTTGGCCCAATGGACTATCCTGGTAAACCAACTGCGAATAAATAAAATAAATAAAATAAAAATTAAGAGTATGATATGCAAGAATTAGTTCCAGACAGTGGAAATGGAAGCCTGGCATGATGAAATTAATTCACAATGTGAATGTACATAATAATTATATACATGTATAATATATATATTGTATATGATGTATATGATAACTTATTTACTCATCTAGGATGATTGTTAAAAAAATCATCATATTCAGAAAAGTCCTGCAGTGATACTAGTGGTGCACACTCCAGGAAAATATGTGCTAGTTTTGAAGAGCAGAACTAAAAAGGAGTCATAAAGAACAGAGTACATGGGAAATAATAAACTGACTGTGCCTAGTGAATAGGTGATGAGCATAGTTGCTGTGTAAAGCCAGCAAACATTTGACCATGCATAGATCTGCAAGATCCTAATATAGCAATGCAAAGGTAACATTACCCATTTTGTGTAATCAAAAAAGTAGTTTGAGCAATGTCAAAAGTGTGTGTGTCTGTGTGTTGAATGCCAACCAGAGATTTTGGCAAATTAAGCTTGATGAGGAAAGCTCCAAGCTGAGCATGTTTAATTTACCAATGGGAGGATACAAATTTCTTAGACTTCCATTATGTGTTTTGTTTGTATCCATGGTGTTCCTGAGAACTGTTGTACAGACAACTGAGCATAAAGCTTATTGACAATATACTGGCATGGGGTGTGACAGAAGCATAGCAAGGGTGGAGCCAAGGAGGCAGTTGCCTAGGTGCAAAGTATTAGAGGGTACAATGGGGAAGAGCAGTTCCTGCATTCTTTCTGCACTGGCATTTCAGAATGTCAGTACAGTAAAGCACTTCAGGGTTTTTTGTGTGTGAAGCTGTAACAAGCTGATATCAGCTTACTACTGTTTCTTCAGTGAAAAGGGGGTCTTACTACAGTAAAGTCTGTTTTTTTTTTTTTACTCTTGAGTAACAGGTGGAGGGCATAGATCTCTTTGTGATACGCTAATTGCAACAAATGTAGCAACTGACTGGCTACAGTAAAGTGTTTTTTTTTTTTTTGCTCTTCACTGGAAGAACTGCAGGATGTGGATCTGTCTGTAGTAAGACAATTGCTATAAGTGTAGCAATTGGCTTGCTACAGTAAAAAGCTAAAGTCCTTTTTCCATTCTTGAATGGAAGACATGGCGGGTGTGGATCTGAGTGCAATAAGTGGACTGGGGAAAGGTGGGGATATGATTTTGATTGTAGTAACATAAGAAAGTAAGTGGACTGGGGACAGGTGTAAGCATGGATCTGCCTGTAGTAAGCCCATTGCTAGAAATGTACCAATGGGCTTGCTACAGTAAAGTGCATTTTTTAAAGGATAAGCTGGGGGCATGGAGCTGACTGTAGTAAGCCAATTATATGTGCGTGTGTGTGTGTGTGTGTGTGTGTGTGTGTATACGTGCACTCATGTCCATGTTTCAGAACCCTAAACCTTTAGACATTTTTAATGTTAGACTGCTAATTTAAGCCTGGGGTGACTTGCATCCAATAATATTTGTCACTCCAGTTCTCTCTTCTCCAAGAGACTGTTAAATCGCCCACCATTATTGTCTCTTAATATAGTGATAATAAAAAAAGCAGACTTCTTGTAGTTTGAACATACAGCACTATGATTGTAAAGAGCAGGTCCTTGCTAGTTTAGTAGTTTTTAAATTTGAATGGTAGGGTCAGCTTTTCATGTGATATTCAAAGAACATTTAAACCAAGAATTCTTGTATTTACCTGCTCTGTTGAAGTCTGTCTTTAATGTGTAGAGAGGAAACAGCTCAACCGATTTCAAGTGTACTTCATTAATAAACAGAATGTATTGTTTGTTCTTATTCGAAGCATGCTTAAGTTTTGTTTTTTTCTTTTGTATTACTGTAATATAAAAACACTCTACTGCAAGGCATTGATCTGTGACTGCTCAGTTATTTATGGATGTTACATGAAAAGGAAGAATTATTTCTGCATCTTTGCTAACCCCTGAAACTCAAAAGATGTAAGAAAGAATCAATCAAGACAGAACTTTTACTATGATTAACATGCCAGACGTCTGTTTTCTTTAAAAAAAATGAGATGAAGTGAAAATTCAGAAGAGTGCCTGTAAGAAGTAATGCCACTAGATGGCGGTGTTTTGACAAAATGTAACCTTTGAGAATTACTGTCTGTTAAAAGTGCTAACAGCAAACACCTGCTCAAAATAAACTTTTCACAATGATATCCCAAAACACAGAGAGAGTATGTACATTGTCTTCAGTAGTGCTGAGATATTCAAAGAGTGAGAAATATCAAAATAAATGTTCCAAGAGACATCTGAAGAGTTTGTAAAACTTGAGAGACCAGATGATTTGCTGAACTACTAAATGAAGAGATTCCTAATACAATACCAGCCACCCAGACCCCTGAAGCACAACTCAAACCTTATCTTTTACTTTCTGTTACTGAATACTAACTGTTACATTGGCAAGGTATCATGTTGCAATAAATTGTGATAGGGAAGATGGCACAGCTGCTTAAAAAATACATACACCAGAAAAATTTTGCCTCATTTGAAACATCACAAAAGATCACCCACATTTCTTCTCTGCATTCTGATGGCTTCCTCATTCTGTATCCTGAGCAGATCCCAAAAACCACTGCTTCAACATTTTCCATCTCAGGGTATGGTGCGCATCCTGTTTTGGGAAGCAGAATGTATCAGTATACTAATGTGAGGACTGGAATATCGATTTTAATGATTTTTGTTTTTTATCATGCAATTTGTAAAAACAAACAAAATTAGTATGTAATGAACTGTCATATACATGTTTTATCTAAATAAAGGCCACAGAGTAAAAAATATAAAAATGAGTAACTTTTTTACTTTCTGAAGTTAGCTTGCCATCACAACAGCTGAATTTCTACTTGGGATGTCAGAAAATTAAGTTTGGAAAAGGATTCAGACATTACAGAGCCCGAAGAAGATAAAACAACTGAACACACAGGTCCAAGTCTCATTTTCTAGGAGAGGGTTAGGGATTTATGTGGCACTTGAAAGTCCAGAGATCTCCACATACTTACAGCAAGGTGACTTTCACCTACAGCATGACATTGCTTCACACACACACATATATATATATATATATATATATATATTTATATATATATATATATATATATATATAGATATATAGGTCCTTGTCCATGGGCCACACCAGTCATGTTTCACATCACCAGTGGTTGAGGTTCTTATTTACTTGAAAGATAGATTATGTTGAAATGTTCTACATTAGGCAGCTGTTGCCAGATTAACTGATGTTGGTTTGGATATCTGCAATGACAGTAACTGATGATCACAGGGGAGGCCATGGCTAATAAGGTGTTTTTTGGCAAAAAAGCAGAGGAAAGCAAAAGTAGTTAAGAATTCTAATATGGTATTATGAACAAATATGAATACAAGAACGTTAGATTCTTGTAAAGGCCTTGGTTAAGACTCTTTCACTGTTCATGTATGTGTATGCATATGCTTTATTTGTTATTTTTCCCAACTGATCTCTCACTTTTATTTATTTTCCACAACATCTTCTGGAAATTTTACATAATCTCCATTTTACTTAATCAAGTCCCAGTAGTTTTGGTCCACCATAGACTTTATTCATCTTATCACTACTGACCCTCCAGCCAGATAATAGTTGTTATCTTTGCATGTCCCTCGTAAACTCACTGCAGTAATGTAGGTGTGGGACTGAAAACACTTCATGATAATTTCTCTCACTCTTTCTCTGTGTGTTTTGTTTAGCTAAACTCAAAAATAAATAGACCCAAAATTTTGGTATATATAATTAGTAGGGGGTGTGGGGGTACAACAGGGCTTGCCCCCTGCAAAAATACTGTTTTTGGATGTGGTTAGATTTTGCCGATATTTTATGTTTAGATATTTTTTGTTGATATTTTCTGTTTAGATATTTCTGAGTTTAAAATTACTTTAAACTGACCCATATATGTATATATACTCAACAATTATTGCTGCTTGTTGTTGTTTGAATACTTTAGTTATGTTAGGTCCATGTCAAATTACTGAAAACCAATGTATTGAATGTCATAATACTGAATGTACAATGTTGAAATGAAAATATTTACCTACTCCTCTGCATCTGGACTTACCCCACCTTTCAGAGTCCATGTTAGTGCTTAGTTTTGAGCTTCACTAACAGCTGAGTGATACTACTTGTTGACTGGCTGTGTAATGGCACATTGTATGTATGTATGTGTTCTACCTATGTTATTAATAGCACAGATGTTTGTAGTACATCTGTGTTATTAATAGGTATTTTAAGTTTAACATTGTAAAGTTTCAACATTTTGATAATTCAAGATTTTGCATTAAGTATAGTACTATTTAGTAAGGTGTCTTGCACCTGATTTTGTTCCGTTTTACTTATATTTCTTTTTGATTCATTTAGATATGCTATGTACATTGTTTTGGCATTCATATTTTTACCATAGATACAACACTAATCCTACATAACTTTCTCACATGGGGTCACTGTGTGATAAATTCAATAATCTGTATTGTAGGTTTAGGTATAAATTTTATGAGTGGTAAAGCTTTTAGTCATGAACTGAGTTTCACTTGCAGATCAAGTTACTTGATTTGTCATACAAACCAGACCCCCTATATGTTCCATCCATCCACTTTTTATTTATTTTTAAATTGAAGTAGTATTTCCAACCTACTATATTGGGCTGTGTTTATTACCTAAGTTTCTCTTTTATAAGGCTTTGAAAAGGCTCAGTAGCCTTTTATAAATTGGCTTTCTCGTGGATTGTTTACCAGCTCAGTTTATGAGGTAATTTAGATTTTTAGGGCATCTTGTGATAAGTTTTTAACAGTTAAGTTAGGATTATGTTATTCTTAATTATAATTGTACATTATGGATATCATCTTGCCGGTTTAATTTACTTTAATTATATTTGTAGTTTGGGTTTGGCTGATTTGTTGGAATTATCACTTTTTAATTATTGTTTACTTACATTAAATTATTTTTATTTTCATTATCATTAGAATGCATTTTATTGCAGCACTTAAATTTAGGTAGAAGGGAGTTTTTTTGTAGGTCTTAAGCTGAGTAGGTGGGTATTCATGGATTGAGCAGTACTTGAATTTTTTATGTAACATAAGTTGGCGAGTTTACATTTTGGCTGCGGTGTTTGAAGCTATTCAGAAATGCTCAATGAGGAGAGTGCAAACATAGCTGGTGCTGCTTTGAGGTTAGTCAGTCATGAAGAGTTTCTAACTGAAACTTCTGGAATACTGAGCTATTGCTGTACTATTACTAAAGTGAGTTATCATAAGAATAAGTTATTCTCACCATGATAATAACAAAGTTATATTTGCAATAGGAAGGGATTCCCCTTGGTTATGGAAAATATTACCTACAGTTTATTAAATTTATTCTTTCATTATATGAATAACAAAATTTATATATATATATATATATATATATATATATATATATATATATATATACACATTCAAAATGTTAGATTAATTATATAATTTCATCTCATGTAACATTAGGGGGTGTAGAATTCATGAAACATAAAACATTAAATGTTATGGAAAGGACATTTGGTAATATTTTACTATCCATATATTACTAATGCAGTAGCTAAGCAATCACAAATGTTACAGACATATAGCTGTATATCTTTTCATCTTCTTCATACCTACTTTGCCCACACTTACATGGTACAGATGTTGTCTGCCTCATACAGTTAACTAGCAGACACACATGTAGTTGTCAGTATATACTCTAAATAAACTAGGTACAAGTGTGCAACAATATTAACATCCACCCATTATACCTATTTTAACTAAATCAGGGTTCATAGGTAGATACTAGGCTATCTGCCCGAGGGCATTTATAAGCCTAGCCAGAGTGAGTTGTCTTTCGCCACCTCAATGATTAATTAACTGATCCTCTGTCAAAAAAACAGTCCAAGACCGTCAGTGAAGACAATAATTCGATAAATAAAAGCAAATCCTTTATTCGGTTGATGGATAGCTAGATCCAAAGGTCAACAGATTGAGAACAGCAGTATCAGACAAGCGCTTTCGCTTGGGTAATTCCAAGCTTTATCAAGTCAAAAACCTCTGTCAAGCAGAGCCAATGAAGTGATCCCAGGGGTGTATTTTCTGTTACCCATCCACTCGTCAAAGTTTCTCTTGAAGAGTGTTAGTGAGGGGCTCTGCCTGATGTAATTTGGAATTTTGTTCCAAAGCATGGGGAGTCTCTGTGACAGGAATCTATCCATCCAGCATGTTCTATTTATTGTTGTAGCGAGGTTTAGCTCACTAGAGCGTGTGGCTCGCAGTTACTTGGATTTCTTTAGGTGGAGCATGTCCATCAATTCTGAGTTGGACATGGCTTTGTAAGTCAGGCAGAGATCACAGCGATATGCCACTGAGTATAGACGGAGTTTATTCAGTCGGGCTGCATAGGACATATGTCTGAGGCCAGTAACCCACTTGGTGAGGTACTTTTGTGGTCTTTCCAGCTGTTGGAAGTGTCTTGTGAGGTACATCCCCAGGTGGGGCATTGTACTCTATGATTGGTATAATGAGTGACGAGTAGAGGGGCACTATAACCTCTTTATTTCTAGATGCAAACCCTTTAGTAATTAGATGGGCCACATAGAAGGATTTCCTAACTACTTTGGCAATATGACTGTCAAAGGAGAGATTACTGTCTACCTGGATCCCAAAGTCTTTTATTACCTTTTCTGTATTAAGGGGGCTGCCACCTATGTGGTAATTTGTGGGTGTTTTGTTTTTCCCAAACGGGATGACTATGCATTTTTTGGCATTTAGCTTGAGGCCATGACTTTGACACCAGGTGTCCATCTCAGTAAGGCCCTTTTGGAGGATGACCATGTCAGCCGGAGAGTCAATTATGGCTCCCAGTTTGCAGTCATCGGCGAACTTGGTTAGCCATAGTCCTCCTGTGTTTGCCTGTACTTCTGAGAAGTGTATGCCGAACAGTAGGGGACCCAAGACCGAGCCTTGTGTGACACCACTTGTGACTAGTTTAGAGTCGGACCTGGAGCCCGCTATTCTTACCATGTGAGTTCTGTCTGTAAGCCAGTTGGCAATCCATCTCATGATGTAGGGGTTTATGTTCAGGCTAGTGAGTTTTTCTGTAATACCCGAGTGGGGAATGGTGTCGAAAGCCTTGGTGAGGTCAAGGTAGGCTGTGTGAACCACCTTTCTCTTGTCTATGGCCTTGGTGACTGTCTCAAAGAAGTCAACCAGGTTTAGTAGGCATGATCTGCCCTTAACAAAGCCGAACTGGGTCAGGTCAAGTATTTGGAGGTTCCCAATGTCTTTGTTAATGAGTTCCATGATGATGCGCTCCATAGCCTTGCAGACCAGGCTAGTCAGGCTTATGGGGTGATAGTTACCAGGGTCAGTTGTGGCCCCTCCTTTGTGGAGAGGAATAACTGCTGCTGTGCACCATTCTATGGCCACGTAGCCTGTGGAGAGGCTGAGGTTGAACAGCGTGTTTAGGTGGGGGGTTAGTTCATTCTGTAGTTCGTGCAAGACGCAGCCCGGGACACCATCTGGTCCCATTGATGCTGTGTTTCTGGCTTTTGAAAGGGCTATTTTCACCTGTGCATCTGTGATTTTTGGGACACTACACTTTTCCGATATTGTTGTGGGCCCTTTTGGAGGTGAAAGGGGGGGGGGGGTGAAGTTTGCACTGAATCTATCTGCCAGGATGTTGGCAATATCAGTAGGTTCAGTATATTTTGTGCTATTTTGCACTAGTTCAGTGCATATCTGCAAGTTGCCACTTAGATTCTTAACATAACTAAAGAAGGCCTTGTGGTTATCTTTTGAATCCTTGGCTATATTTCTTTTGAAGTTAGCCTTAGATGATTTCATGAAGGACCTTAGTTTCTTAATGATACTGATCAGGGATGTCTTTCCTTCTTGGGATTTGCTTTTTTTCTGAACTAGTTTCCTCCTTCTATTGTATAGCCTGTTTATTGCAGTCGTCCACCAAACTGGTTTCCTTCTCTTAGAGGAGCGAGTCTTGGTTTTGCTAGGGATGGCACAATCCATGCATCCTTGTAGGTGCTCATAGAGTGCATTTGTAAAGGTTTCTGCATTTTGGGCAGAGTTATCCTTCAGCGTGGGGGCTGTGAAACTTACCACCTCTGTCTTAAGTAAAGTGAAGTTTGCTTTAGAAAAGTTTTTTACTGTGGTTTCCTTAGTTGGGGGTGGTGGTGGGATGTGGACATCCAGAGTGATTAGTTTATGGTCTGATCTAACCAGTGACGGGCTGATCTCCGGTGTGGAACACCTGTCACCCATGTTGGTGATGACCAGGTCCAATATGTTTTCACCTCTGGTAGGGGAGTTTACCAGCTGATCCAGGGCATTTGAGTTGATGAATTCCAGGAAGCGCTGGGCCTGGGAGTTTGTACTCAAATAGTTTTCCCAGTGAATGGTAGGGTAATTGAAATTGCCCAATATCATGGTGTTCGGTAGGACCTTCATGTTTTCCAGTGTCTCCAGAAAGGTGGAGTGGTGGTCCTGGGTCATGGAGGGTGATCTGTAGCAGGCCACAATTTGCATTGCAGATTTGCCCGATGTTAGTTGCACATGGATGATCTAAGAGGTATCATGCTGCACCACTAACCTGTAGGTGTAGGTATCCTTGATAAATATGGATACACCCCCTCCTTTGGTGTTTCGGTCCGTGTTCTGTGGCCGAAACGTGTGGTATGAGTTGTAGCCTGGTAGTGCTGGGGTGCTCTCTGGAGCCTTGAACCAGGTTTCAGTTACTGCACAGATGTCAACGTTCTCCATACTGAGGAGTGCTTTGAGCGTGTGCATTTTGAGATTTAAACTCCTGGTGTTGAGTAGCATAACCCTCAGTTTTTTGTTAATTGTGCTGTTTACGGAGGTGGGTTTGACTTTTGAGCCTTGCCTAAAAAAGGCACTATGGGGGCAGCAAGAGCCTTGGCCAGTATTCAAAAGCCTAGGGGTGACAGGTGCAAGCCATCTCTTGCAAAGCAATGCGGCTTGTCGAGCATGTCATCCCAGGCTGACAGACACTGGATCCCCTTTGAATGATACCAGAAGCTTAGACAATTGTTGAAATTGATCATTTTTTTTATACTGAGGTATCATTCTTGGTGAGAGCAGGATGCTACTCAGAGACAGGGTTATACCAGCCTGGGCTACATGATTAGAGAGCTCTTCCATGTCTCTTTTCATGTAGTCCATGGAGGTACGTCTCAGATCATTCACACCAACATAAACAATGACAGAGTCATATTTGTACTTGTTCTGGAGTGACCTGAGTGATTGTGTTATGTGGCGGATTCTGGCACCCGACAGGCAGCTAACAGTAACCTTCTGCTTGTCCAGCCTAGTGAGTGGGACGTCAGTGTGCCTGACTATAGAGTCACCTATTTCTAGCGAGTTAGGTATGTTATTTCACCTTAAGGGCTATGATTGTGTGGCAAACTGATTTTGTGTTTTATGTGTTGTTTGGTTTGTGATGGAAAGTGCAGGTTGTTTGGGTGTCTGCTTTGGAGGTCTCTGATGCATTTGCAGGTTTTTATTTAGAGCCTCCGAGTATGATTTTGTATATTTATGTGTATTTTTTGCCAGTGCTGTTTTAGTAGGTCTGTCTGCGGCTGGAGTTGTGGTGCAAGTATTAACCTTCTCCTCTTGACTGTCTGGTCCAGTTTTAGGTGGAGACAGCTTAGCTTCCAGTTTGGCTGTATAATTGCATATGTTAGTGTTTTGTGGTAGGAGGAGAGGGTTGTCTGTGTACATGAGGCAGTTGTAACATTACCTCAAGATACCCATATTCACCAGCTGGACTGGAGAGTGCACCTGAAGTTGCCCTTTGGTCATGCCTGAATAGTAGGGTGAGCTGCTTAGTCGCTTGGTTGGTGAGGGGTGAATAAAGAGCCTTGCCCTGCTGGGCAATCAGTGTCAGGGTATATTAGTGCTTGCTATTAGGTCTGAGCAAGTGTTTGGGCTGTAAGATGCTTTTTGAGTGCTTAGGTTGAGAGTTAGACTAGTTTCAAGGGAAAAACTGAAGAGGAGACTTAGTGGAGCTGGGAATAATTTAACCATAGCTAACTGGCACTGCCCGGTGCGCAAAACCGTGCAAACGTGGTTTTTATAGTAGGGAAATGAAAGAGATAGAAATTAGTCCAAAATGGCCAATAAACTACTAACTTCTGGGCTGGAACCACTCCTCCAGGGACAGATAGGTTGCTCAAAGCTCCCCTCTCTCACAGGTGAACAGAGAAACTTCCTTCTATCCAAGTAAGGTATGGGCAACTCAGAAACTAGTATCACAGCCCTGAATTTAGCACTAGCCTGAAAACTGTACTATACTAGCTTAGAAAGGTGAGAAACAAGGAATTTTTTTGTTTTTTTTTGTTTTTTTGAAAAGATCAGGCAAAAACTGTAAAAAAATACACTTAAAACAGCTTTAAACGACTACAAACGATCAGAAAAGGCTATCGCACTTTAGTGTGTAGCCTACAACAGTTAAACAAATTATTTAAACAAAAAACAACTTTTTAAAAGTGCAGGCAGTCAAATAAGTACAATATGTGAAAAAAACAAGCTTTTAAATCATAATAAATGCTGGAAAATCTGCGTTTAGGCGGAAAACAGTTAAGTACAGCAAGAAAGTACAGAAAACTGATACTTAATCACTCCAAAGTCTCTCTTCTAAGCTAGAAGGCTTGTATCAGTTTAAGGCTTTCTAGTGCTACCCAGTAGGTTAGTTACAGGAAAGATGGGAAACAAGTGCAGATGTGGTCTTTTAAACCAGAAAGTTGAAAGAGATGGACAACCTGTCCAAATGGTCAATAAACTACAATTTCTGGGCCAAGAACCTCTCCTCTCATGGTAGACAGGCTACCTAGTGCTTACCACTCCCACTGATAAGCTAGAAGGCTTTCCTTCAACACAGAAAGGCTTGTGGGGATCAGAAGCTTACCAACAGCCCTGGATACAGCAACTCTGTATCTGGACTAGGCTAGTTACAGGAAAGGTGGGAAACAAGCGCAAGTGCAGCTTTTAAACCAGAACGTTGAAAGAGATGGAAAAAAACTGCCCAAACGGCCAATAGCTACAATTTCTGGGCCAGGAACTACTCCTCTTGTGGTAGATAGGCTACCTAATGCTTACTACTCCCACTGAAATGCTAGAAGGCTTCCCTCCAACACAGAAAGGCTTGGGGGGCTCAGAAGCTTACAAAGAGTCCTGGATACAGCAAATCTGTACCTGGACTAGACTAGTTACAGGAAAGACGGGGAACAAGTACAAACATAGGCTTTTAAGCCAGCAAGTTGAAAGAGATGGAAAACTGCCCAAACGGCCAAATAAACTACAATTTCTGGGCCAAAACTCACTCTTCCCATGGAGGATAGGCTACCTAGTGCTTACCACTCCCACTGATAAGCTAGAAGGCTTCGCTCCAACACAGAAAGGCTTGGGCGGCTCAAAAGCTTACTAACAATCCTGGATACAGCAACTCTGCAACCGGACTAGGCTAGTTATAGGAAAGTGTGGCTTTCAAACCAGAAAGTTGAAAGAGATGGACAAAAACTGCTGAAACAGCCAATAGCTACAATTTCTGGGCCCGGGATCACTCTTCTTATGGTAGATAGGCTACCTGATGCTTACCACTCCCAATGGTAAGCTAGAAGGCTTCCCTCCAACACGGAAAGGCTTGGGGGGCTCAGAAGCTTACAAAGAGTCCTGGATACAGCAAATCTATACCTGGACTAGACTAGTAACAGGAAAGGCAGGAAACAAGCGCAAACACAGGCTTTTAAATCAGAAGGTTGAAAGAGATGGAAAAGCTTCCCAAATGGCCAATAAACTATATTTTCTGAGCCAGAAACCACTCCTCCTGTGGTAGATAGGTTACCTAGTGCTTACCACTCCCACTGATAAGCTAGAAGGCTTCTCTCCAACACAGAAGGGCTTGGGGGGCTCAGAGGCTTACCAACAGTCCTGGATACAGCAAATCTGTACCTGGACTACACTAGTTATAGGAAAGGCGGAGACCAAATGCAAAATGGGCTTTTAACCAGAAAGTAGAAAGAGATGGAAAAACTGCCCAAACGGCCAATAAACTACAATTTCAGGGCCAAAACCCAGGGTAGGAGGCAGTTAGAGCCTATGCAAGTAAGCAAAGGATATAAGGCAGAAACCAAACCTGGAAGGGACCATTTCAGAACATGCATGCACTCAGGTGGACACTCCCACTACACACACACACACACACACACACACACACACACACACACACACGCACGCACGCACACACACACACACACACACACACACACACACACACACACACACACACACACTCACACACAGAGGGACAAGATGAACATTGACAATCCACTTTCTTTAATATCTCTGGGGTGTAGCAGGAAATCAAAACCTTCAGCCAAAACCTAAAAATTGACACAGAAAGAATATGCAAACTCTGCACAGAAGGCACTCCTGCTGAGAAATGAAGTAGAGAACCAAGCACTATAAGGTAAAAACACTAACAGCTGCTCCATCAGGCTACCCCCAACAATACGCTTGCCTACATGTCTGTAATAGAGGAAGTATACATTGAAATAGAACTACACACTACTAAATATATCCATATCACATATTTAGTATCAGTAATACTATATACAGGTACAGATGCGTCATATTTTTTGTAGCTTATATAGTGAATTAGACTGCAGTGGTGGTGCTGCGGTAGCGCTGTCACCTCACAGTTAGACGTTGCACATTTGATTCACAGTTAGAGCGTCTTCTGTGTGTCGACATGCGTGAATGGGCGTTCCTTTGTTGAAGGTTGCACGTTAGGCCCGGCAAGCCAGCACGTAAAAATCTACTGCCAATCATTAACGGACCGAAGTTTCGCTGTGGTGACCCCTAACTGGGAAAAGCTGAAAGACAGTTTATAGTGAATTAGTACAGTGAGGCTAGGCTAACACCAAATTCCCTGCTCTTCAGCACTTAACACTTAATGTTTCATTTTATAAATTACATGGTCCATAAAATTACATTTTCTGATTTACAGCAATTAATAAATCTAAGTTTTAATTAAATATTATGAAGAGTAACTGTATACAAAATGATACATGCACATAGTGGTACACTTCCAGAAAACACTTTCTAATTTCAGAGTATACTGACATTGAAGAAATACTACATAAACACCAGTGCTTGTTTAACCTAATAATTAAAGAATATGTTAATTACACATATCCTAAGCCTTCTGTAATCTAGTACTATGTGTTTCAGCTGCAGAACGTATAAATATTAGGAAACAGTTATCATGCACATAACCTCAGCACTGTGTCTCAGAAGGACTACGGTTTTAATTAGGCAATATATTATTTGGGGGTGTACAATAGTTCTTGTGTTAATTGGTCTGCATAACCACTAAGGGGCACTTAATATTATTATATAAGAGTTCTTATACTGATATCTTAACATTTTTTGCTGGATTAGTTACACAGTACTGCTACAGCAAGTGCAATACTGCATTAAATTACTGCACTTTAACATTATATCACATGAGCAGTAAGTGTGCAGAGTGCCCATGTATTTAAGATTCTATCACTGCTGCAACAATAATAAATGCACTTTTTCTATAACAAACATGCACAAAAGTAAAGGGAATTAATTACAAATAACATCGGTCTGTAAACAATTCAGGTTTTTCTCACAACTTCTACATGCTGTACATTTCAATGTACTGTCATATGTATGTATAATAGGTTTTTATTTATGCATTTATACATCAGTAACTGGATACCTGAGCTGCTTCAATGGACTATTTCAGACATGACCAAGACTAGAGGCATTACAAACTTATACACCTAGAAAATGCACGTACAGAAATGCATGGACCTTGCCATACCAAATAGAACTAAGACGCTCTCCTCCAAAAAAAGGAAGACAATCTGGTGGTCCCCAGCCATCAATAAACTCTACAACAGAAGGAAGAAACTGTTGCAGGAAAAAATGAAGTCACAAGACGGGAAAACCTCCCTTATCAGTCTCAACAAAAAGCTGAGATCCCTTATCAAATCCTCTAAAGCTAGCTATGAA
Organism: Protopterus annectens; assembly: GCF_019279795.1. Taxonomy (NCBI): domain Eukaryota; kingdom Metazoa; phylum Chordata; order Ceratodontiformes; family Protopteridae; genus Protopterus; species Protopterus annectens. The sequence continues at coordinate 696,286,233 of NC_056747.1, forward strand.
AACAGAATTGCAGATGACAGCAAAAACAACCACAAAGCCTTCTATACCTATATCAAAAACCTCCAAGGCAATACCCAGATTTGTACTGAGTTATTGCATAATGGCACCTCCTATACTGAACCAACAGATATAGCCGACATAATGGATGACAGATCAGTGCCAACTTTACTCCTCTCCCCCCCAAGGGCCCTATCACAATACCAGAAGAAAGCCTGGTACCCACCATTTCTGCAGCACAGGTAAAAGCTGCATTGTCCAAAGCCAAGAATACAGCATCCATGGGCCCTAATAATATCCCTGGCTGCGTCCTACATGAGCTACAAAACAAACTGGCACCTCATCTGTGTGCCCTGTTCAATCACAGCCTTACCTCAGGCTATGTCCCTAATGAATGGTGCACTGCTACAGTCATCCCACTCCATAAAGGGGGAGCAACTACAGACCCTGGGAACTATTGGCCCATTAGCCTGATGAGTCTGGTATGTAAAGCTATGGAGCGCATCATCATGGACCTGCTTAACAAAGATATAGGCAATCTCCAAACTCTTGACCCCACACAGTTTGGCTTTGTCAAGGGGAGATCCTGCCTGATGAGCCTGGTTGACTTTTTCGAGGCAGTCACCAAGGCTGTGGATGAGGGTAAGGCAGTGCATACAACCTACCTCGACTTGATGGCCAAGGCCTTTGATACCATTCCCCACTCAGGTATCATTGATAAACTCACCAAACTAAGCATCAATCCTTACATCACTAGGTGGGTTGCAAACTGACTTACAGACAGGACCCACAGAGTGAAAGTTGTGGATTCCAAGTCAGACTGTCAACCAGTCATGAGTGGAGTCCCACAGGGCTCATTTCTGGGCCCTCTCCTGTTTTGGTATCTACATCTCAGAAGTCAGGCTAACACAAAAGGACTCTGGCTAACCAAGTTCGCTGATGACTGCAAGCTAGGAGTCATTATCAACTCTCCAAGTGATGCAGACATCCTACAGACGTCCCTGTTGGGAGGGTGGCCTAATGGTTAAGGTGTTTGCCTTACAAACACAAGGTGCAGGGTTTGAGTCTCACAAGGGATAACTGGCTAGGCTTAAAATGGCTTGCAAGGGCAGTTAGCTTAGTACGAACTAATAAAACTAATAATAAAAAAAATAAAATACAAAAGGGCCTCTCTGAGACCAATGACTGGTGTCAGAACCATTGCCTGAAGCTTAATGCCAAAAAATGCATTATTGTCCCCTTTGGAAAAAAACTCAGTTCCTAAGAATTACCACATTGATGGGAGCCCACTGAACATTGAAGGGGCCATAACAGATCTGGGCACCCAGGTCGACAGCCACCTCACCTTCGACCACCACATTGCCACTGTGGTCAGAAAGTCCTTCTATGTGGGATATCTTATAACCAAAGGTTTCCCATCCAGGAAGAAAGAGGTCATCATCCCTCTCTTCTCATCCCTCATTAGACCAATCATCGAATATAATGCCTTGTTTGGCATGTACCTGATCAGACACTTACAACAGCTGGAGAGGCCACAAAAGTACCTCACAAAAAGGATCCTAGGTCTTAGACACATGTCCTACATGGACAGACTCAAGAAACTTCAGCTTTTCTCAGTCTCTTATCATCTATTTAGAGGTGATCTCTGCTTGGACTTACAAAGCCATGTCCGACCCAGCCCTACTTGAAATGCTACACCTAAAGAAATCCCAATCCCCCTGCACCACACGCTCCAGAGATCAGAACCTCATTACTACAATTAACAGAACATGCTGGAGGGACAGATTAATCTCCCAAAGACTGCCCATACTCTGGAATAAGCTTCCCATCCATGTCAAGCAGAGTACCTCACTGGCCCTCTTCAAGAGAAATCCTGACGAATGGATGAGTGCCTGGGCAATTTTTTTGGCCTAAACTTGTAAAGGCTCCAGGGCTATTAGCCTACTACACACACCTGTGTACCTGTGAAAGGCAAATCTATTTAAAATGCATGCCTATTTACATAAACTGAATATTTAGCGAGAAACAAGTAAATTGCCTAGAGAAGTATGCAGCTGGAACCTGCAAAATACAAACATAAATCTTGCAAAATGTTTATCTGACACTGTTAACTGCTGTTTTTAATCTGTAGATTTGGTGCCATTTATTTTAAAATATCATCATGTACTAGAACTTTTTTCCCTGGGTCTTTGCCGAAAAGGGCTATACATTTAAAATGTACAGATTTTAAAGGGATGCCACACCCTTAATGTATTCTTAAACTATTGTTCCATCTCTCCTAAAAGTGGAAGAGAAGGCAAAGTTAATAGTACCAGCATATAAGAAAAGTCCCTAATTTGGGGCATTTCCCCTAATTATTTTTTACTTTATCTGTAACTCTGGAGGCAAATTTAATTGTCCTGGTTAACAGCCAGCCAACCATCATCCAAGCAAGGAAACATAAACAAATAGTACCAATTTGTTGAAACACCTTGATATAAAGATAATAATGTTGATGACATGAATAATAAAATAAAGATAATAATGTTGATGACATAAATAATAAAACTATATTAATGCTTAATTCTAAATTACAGAATGTAATTTTTAGCTGACTTCAAACGTCAGTGAATGACATAATAAGAAAACAATGGAATGCAATATATTTTCAGTATTTGTAGTTGCAGTAACATCAATAGGAAACTTATGAGTCTTTGCAATGCTCTTATAACATTCTGTCTACTGAATAATTTCATGGTAACACACATACCTCAATCTCTTACTACAATAATTCTGTACAAAGTCAAAAAGAATGCGGGGGGGGGGGTGAAGGCTCAAAATCAGGTAGAGGTTTTAAATGGTGTTCCTATAAACTTAGAAAAATGATAGAATAACAGGTTTTATGTTAGCATGTATTTTTGGAGGATATGAAGTCTAAAATTTGAAACTCAAAGACCTGTCATTATTAACTGTAACAATGAAATAAATCTGATTAAGAAAAATAACTGGGAATATCTCATAACATCAGCTAATTAAGTAGCTGTACAATAACGACTTACATTGGCAGTCTAGTAGTACTGGCATTTCACAACACTCCCAACCATTGATAATCCAACCACTGCAGTCCCAGAATTTAAACTGTAACAGAAACATTAAATTCTCAAGCAAAGCCCAAATTCAAAAAGTTTTGTGGCCAAATTAACATAACACTACCCAGTACCTTAGGTGACCTCCAAACAGATACAAACAACAGCAGTAATACTGAAAGCAAAGTCAACCTCCAAACTAACTAGCACCAAAGCTGGAAAAATGATACTTCTTTACAATCCCTGACCTTCCTCTCACATCTAATTCAGTTGAGTCCACAAGAAATCAGTCAGACCCCGTTGCTGACATTCTAAAATGCCAATATTATGAACTGCAAACAACTCTAGTTACTTGCCATTTCCTCCCTCCACAAAACAGAGCTAGTTGCCGACATCGTAAAAAGTTGATATCATGAACTGCACACAATATAGCACTGATTCTCCAGTTCAGTGCTCCACAAATAATCTTTCAAAACACCCCTTCAGCAAGAAAATGAGAAATAACCAGATTCCCAATCAGTTTCTGTGCAGATTTTGGTAAAATGACTGAAAATGCAGCAGAGTTCAGCACTCTGGCAGCCATAAGTGAGTGCTACTGCGTTACCAGCAGAATGGAAAGTGACAAAAAGAGTACCAATATGCATGAGCTATGTGGAAGATTTGGTGATATTTGTTAAAAATAAATGATGGATGAAGGAGGTTATTATGAGAGCAGAAGAACATTTGAATTATGTAGGGTTACATCTGAATAAAGAAATATGTAAAGGATATGAGGATACAATTACGATGGGAGATATACTTTTTATAGTATGGGAAGATGGAAGAAGAAAGACTGAATGATTCAAAAGATGCTAATAGAACTTTGGGGAATAATGAGGTGGAGTCTAGGGACAGTAATACTGAAAAAAATATGTAAAAACTGTGACGCAATCCTTTATTATGGAGCTTTCAAATGCCAGTTTGGACAACTAAAACTCTGTGAAAAGGAATGATGAGGGAAGAATGTTTAGCGGTAAGATAACACCTCCCTTGTTGGATGTACTATCATTAGGAGCAGGAACATTGTGGTGAGACAGAAGCAAATGGGAATTTAAGTAAGAAGCGATTAGTGATGAGGTCACATGTACTCAGTAAGACACACAGGAAGTGAGGAAGAGCTTCTAGGGTAGCAGCAACAGACCAGAGACTGGAGAAACATGTTATAGAAAAGAAACCTCCAATTGTGTGAGTCTCAGTGAAAAGGGACTATGCAGTCAGATATTGGGAAATCTGGGAGAAATCAAGTGGGTTTTGTGTTTTCAGGTGTTCATTCCATTTTTCATTTAGGGAAGGAATGCTGCTGTGAATTAACTTTTAAGATTGTTTCTTTATTATAGAAGTTTATGACTACAATGGACAAAAAGAAAAAAGTGAGTTTCCTTGGAATGAGGATTTTTTTAGGGACTATAAATATGTTAAAATGAATAACAATGCAATTCAAGACTAATGTTATTATGAAAAAAAGGCATTTCATCTTACTTTTCAGGCTTATGTAAAATATTCTTTCAATCTCAAAGTTATATGATGACCAAAAATTATGGACCATAGAGTTAGAAATGTGGATAACTTTCCTGGAGAGTGAACACAAAAAGAAAACATGTTCCCTAAATTATTAATGTTATTGGAGTAAGGGGCACAGTTAGTTATAATTAGCAACCAAAAATGTTATATTACTATGGGGATTACTCAGATTAATTAGTAAATGTGATATTATACTATGCAATCTGTGGACAAAGGGGGACATACAGCAAACTACTGCAAAACGTTATATCTTAAGTATAGAAACCAGGTGTGATATTAGAATATGCAATCTGTGGGCAAAGTGGGACATGTAGCAAGCTACTGCAAAATGTTCTGTCCAAATTATAGAAACCAGGTGTGATATTAGAATATGCAATCTGTGGAAAAAGGGGGGGCATGTAGCAAACTACTGAAAAATGTTATGTACCAAATATAGAAATCAGGTTTGTCTGTGAGGAAGGGAAGAAATGGAAATAGGGAAACAGATATTAGAAAGGAAGATGAGACAGGATATAAATGTTTTATATGTATATATAAATATGGGTCTACTTCATTTGATCGAAAGTTCATTTGACCTAAACCCATTTGATCATAGTTTCATAGTTTAGTTTCATAGTTTAGTTTCATAGTATAGTACTAGGCTATCTGCCCTGGGGCATTTGTAAGCCTAGCCATAGTGATGTGGCTTTTGCCACCCCATGAAATGGTACAAAAATGTACAGAATAAATCTAGAATACTGTGCCTCTGTCTAGTAGTGAGACAATGAAGGTCCCCTTATATAATAGAATTACTTTACTGTGCCCCTGTCTAGCAGTGACACAGATGTGACCCCTGGGGTAAACTTACGATCTCCCATCCACTCATCAAGATTTCTCTTGAAGAGAGTTAGTGAGGGGCTCTGCCTAACATGAACTGGGATTCTGTTCCAGAGCATGGGAAGCCTCTGGGTTATGAATCTATCCCTCCAGCATGTCCTATTCATACTTGTGCCGAGGTTCAAGTCTTTAGCTCTCGTGGTCCTGATGGCTTTGGATTTTTTGAGGTGGAGCATGTCCATCAGATCCTGATTGGACATGGCCTTGTACGTCAGGCAGAGATCACCTCTGAGCAGGCGGTATGCTACTGAATAGAGCTGAAGTTTCTTTAGTCTGGCGGAATAAGACATACGTTGGAGACCCTTGATCCTTTTGGTGAGGTACTTTTGTGTTCTCTCCAGCTGTTGCAAGTGCCGGGTGAGGTACATACCAAATGGGGCATTGTACTCAATCATGGGTCTGATGAGGGAGGAATATAGGGGTACAATGACATCCTTGGATCTGGATGTGAATCCCTTCATGATGAAGTGTGCAAGGTAGAATGTTTTTCTAACCACTTTGGCAACGTGAGTGTCAAATGAGAGGTCGCCGTCTACTTGGGTCCCTAGGTCTCTGATTACTTTTTCTGTACTCAGTGGGTTGCTGTCTATGTGATAATTTGTGGGTACTTTGTTTTTTCCAAAAGGGATGACTATACATTTTTTGGCATTTAGTTTAAGGCCGTGACTACGGCACCAGTTGTCCGTTTCAGTGAGGCCTTTTTGTAGGATGTGTGTCTGCTGGTGTATCGACTATGGCGCCTAGTTTGCAGTCATCTGCGAACTTTGTCAGCCACAGCCCTCCCATGTTTGCTTTAACATCTGAGAAATAAATGCCGAACAAGAGGGGTCCCAGGATAGATCCCTGTGGGACACCACTTGTGACTGGCTTTGAGTCTGACATTGCTCCAGCGATTTTAACTTTGTGGGTTCTGTCCTTTAGCCAGTTTGCAACCCATCTACTGACATAAGGGTTTACTTTTAAGCTGTTTAGCTCCTCTATGATGCCTGAGTGAGGTATTGTGTCGAAGGCCTTAGCCAAGTCCAGGTATGCTGTATGGACTGCTTTGCCCTCATCAATGGCTCTAGTGACTGTTTCGAAAAAGTCAACCAGGTTCAAAAGGCAGGATCTGCCCTTTACAAAGCTGAACTGGGTGGGGTCAAGTGTCTGTAGGTCCCCTATGTCTCGGTTTATGAGTTCCATAATGATTCTTTCCATAGCTTTGCAGATCAGGCTAGTTAAGCTTATGGGGCGGTAGTTTCCAGGGTCTGTAGAGGCACCCCCCTTGTGGAGTGGGACCACTGTTGCTGTACGCCAGTGTTCAGGTACATATCCCGAAGTAAGGCTAAGGTTAAATAGCATTTTTATGTGTGGGTTTAGCTCCTCTTACAAGCACCCCAGGATACCGTCAGGTCCCATTGATGCTGTGTTTTTTTGCTTTGTTTAGGGTGGTTCTCACTTGGACATCTGAGATGACAGGGAGATTACATTCAGCTGGGATAAGTATTTCTTCTTTTGGGGGTGAAGGAGGCGAGAAATTTGCACTGAACCTGTCAGCCAGAATGTTAGAAATATCTGTGGGTTCAGTGTATTTTTTGTTGTTGTGAACCAACTCTGAGCATATCTGAGGGTTTCCGCCCAGGTTTCTAACATAGCTGAAGAAGGCTTTGTGGTTATCTTTAGTGTCCTTAGCGATTTTTCTCTCAAAGTTTGCCTTGGATGTTTTTATGAGAGAACATAGTTTTCTGCTAATGTTGATCAGAGATGTCTTCCCTTCATGTGATTTCGCTCTGACGTGCAGTAGCTTCCTTCTTTTGTTATACAATTTGTTTATGGCTGAGGTCCACCAGACAGGACGCTTACATTTGGTGGAGAGGGACTTGGATTTGTTTGGGATTGCATGATCCATGCATTCTTGGAGAAGTACATAGAAAGCATTTGTGAAGGATTTGGCATTGTGGGATGTGGTATCCACTGGCACAGTGGGCTTAAAGGATACCATCTCAGTCTTAAGAAGAGTGAAGTCTGCTTTTGAGAAGTTTTTCACTGTGGTCTTTTGTGCTGGGGGTGGAGGTGGGATATGTATATCGAAAGTTCATTTGACCGAAAACCAGTATTCAAGGCAAATAACAGGGATCTGTCCCCCTCCCCACTGTTGTGCGACCCTGGAGTTGGTATATATAGTTAGGGGGGGGGTGAAGGCCCCCACCTAGTTTCCTTTAAGAGAAGAAAACAACACAGAAAGTACAGATTTTAATCGAAAGTAGGTGGGGGCTTTGCCCCCCACCCCACCCCCAAAGTGGGGGGGCTGCACCCCCCCTAACTATATATATACCAACTCCAGGGTCACATTATTTGCCTTGAATACTGGTTTTCGATCAAATGGGTTTAGGCCAAATTAACTTTCGATCAAATGAAGTAGACCCATATATATATATATATATATATATATATATATATATATATATATATATATATATACCACAAAAACTGATGGAAATCTAGATGAAGAAATTAATTCTATTACACATACTTCTAGGGAATATGGATAAAAAACACAACATACAAACTGGTGGTTTTTAGCGCTTTCATTCCGTAAATATCCTGGAACTTCATTACGGAATGAAAGCGCTAAAAACAACCAGTTCGTGTGTTGTGTTTTTTATCCATATGCCTTAGAAGTTTCTTATGAGTAAAAAAAAAAAAAAAAAAAAAAAAAAAGAAATATATATATATATATATATATATATATTTTTGAAGAATAAGAAGTAATATTAACAGATGAAAATAAGTACAAAGGGGGGATTCCAGGGAGGATTTTTAAAATTAAATTAATGAGAGGAGATGGGCATAAAAACATGGAGGATAGACCAGGGACAACAAAAGAATCAGTTTACAGTTTTTTGAAGCAAGAGGATGAGGGGAAACAGTAAAATATTATCAGTAGGAGACAGAATAAATCAAAAGAAATAGAAAAAGAAATCGGAGACGGGCCTACAGAAAAAAGGAAAAGAGTACGTTTTTCTCTGAATGTTAATATATAGTGAATGTAAGGTTCTTGGTGTACTCCTTTGTATTGAAAATCATGTGACATCCATCTGTAATAAGGCTCTGAGACAGATGGGTCTGATTCTCAAAAACTTTACAATGAGACAGTTTACGATCTTAGTTTATTTAAAGTATATATCTGACCAATTTTTGGAACACGATTGTTTTGTACTCTTAATAATAAACATCTTATTTGTATAGAATTAGTTATTTAACACATAGGTTTGTACAATTATGAAATAAATTACCTGAATATATTAGAGGTGCGAATAGACATTTGGCCGCCAGACTTTTTGAATTTGATTGGGCTGGGGCTACGGTGCTTGATCCAGCTATTACTGGGATAGTGTTCCTTGAAAGCCGTAAAGCTTGAACACATTATCTAACTTATGGACATATGAACTTAGTAAGAAACAACGGGGAGAAGAGATTTACAGTACTACAGTGGTGGAGGAATTGCAGGTAGCATTTGGCATGTTTGTTGGATGTCAGGTTCTTCAAAGAACAAATAGAGCACTTCCAAAAATAATGGGATAGAGAAGTAGGAGAGAGTATGGGAAGGGGCACGTGTTCAGGAACAGTGGTAAAGGTGGATGTTCTTGAAATAAAAAATATATGTTTGAGACAATAATATCAGGTTGATGGTTACACAGTGTACACTTAGAGGTATAGCATTGCAGGTAGTTGTCATATATGCATATATTGCCATTAAGGAGAGAAAAAAAGTTGTTCAAGGAGCTTAAGAAGTCTGTGTGAATTAATATGGAGGTGTAGTTATAGGAAACTGTAAATGTGACATCACTGATGGGGAGAGCATACTTGCAACATAATACAGGTAAAGCATAAGGAAATCATGAAAAATACCGGAGATATGAGGGAATATTATAAGAAAATGAAAACATGGAAAATAACTTGTGATAGTGTAAATATGAAAATTGGTATAACAAGATAATGCATATGCATTATCAGACATGTGAGGGTTGAAGGAAGGAAATGTAACTGAATTAAAAATGACAGAAGAAAGATATGGAAGTCTGGGGGGTGCCAATTTTTTTTGTGGAGAATGACATTAAATAAAGTGCCGGTACAGGCAATGATACTGTACAAACAATATGACATAATTAGATGTAATGGTTGTGGTGTAGAGGAATCTCTGTGATACATTTGTTTTTGTAATTTGAATAAATAAGGAGATCTTGGCACATAGGATCTCTAGCAAATAAAAAGTTTCTCAAATAGATAAAATAATTTTGCATGTGTTTGGCATGCTGGGAAGGCACAGTGCATTGAAAATTAGTACAAGAAAATTGGGATGATGCTGGAATAAAAACATTTTGGCTGTAGGAGAAAGGGTAGGACTTGAAAGGTTAGTAGAAATGCATAATGAATGAAAAAGGGATGTTTGCGATGTATAAGAATTTTGTAAAAATATAAAATGTTGTTCTGTTGTATAAAAAAGATGTAAATAAGATTGTATGTATTGTATGTATGACTCTTATTCTTTTTGAAATATGCCATAGAATCTTTTACATTCACCATAGCTAGCAACAATTCAAGCAGATAGGGCCTTGATTTAACATCTTATTTAAAGAATGGTACACTCAGGAGTGCGGTACCCCCCCCCCCTCCTTATTCTGCACTCCATTGTCAGTATTGGGAAATGAATCTAATTACCTGGTGTGTGAATAGAACTCACAGTTTTTTGGTCTTCCAACATCAAAGCTGAGTATGCTGTCTGTTAAGACACTGTCACATACTGTCAGTGGACAGTGCATAAAATGACTATGTAGTATTTCAAATGCATTAACATCAAAATATTAAATGCTCTAAAGTCTGCCCATCTATGTGTTTAGCACAGAGTATGTTACATTGTCTTTAGTTATTGTTATTGTTATGCAGAAGCTTCTAGCTGCTGCCTGTGTGACAGAATGGGAATGCTGATTTGAGACACTTAATGCAGAATTACTCTGACAAGGTGTAAAATGATGTATGCCAGCCTGGTTTGGACTGGAAGACTGTCTTACTGGACATAAGTCTTAAATATCTCTTGCTGGGCGGGAGGATGTCCAAGAAGTTATTCAAGAAGCATATGTTATTCTTGTCATGGGTGACTGTTTTCTCATACCCTGAAGTGCTGCAAATGTGAGAAGAAGCTCAAGGTCTACCCCAGGGCAGTACAGACTCATTAGCATCTCTTACAAGTGAGGGCAGTTGGGAACATACATAAGCAGGACTACGGAGGTTAGTTGTAAGTGTGGTGAAAAAGTAAAAGGAAGGAAGGAATCTCCCAGGGCATAATACGTGGGACCCGAGAGGATCTATCATAGACTATTGTAAATAATAAACTAAAGATACCAGCAAAGGCAAAAAAAACTTAGAAGATATGCAGAAAAATATAAAGAAAAAATACAAAATAATTCATTGAAAGCTCAAAAAGTTTTATAGAGAATTGGGAAACAAAGCAAAAGGAATAGAAACACCGCTAACAAAGAAGAAAGAGACACATTTTGGAGAAATATCAATGAAGATCCTTTGGAACATAACAAAAATGATGAATGAATAGAAGAAGTAAAAGAAACAGTAAGAAGTTTAAATGTGCAGGACATGAAATGGGATGAAATAACTGGCAGAGTAATTGAAACAAAATTAAGAAAAGCTCCTAATTGGGAAAACCCCAGGACTAGATGCTGTACCTAACTTCTAGCTATAAGTATTAACATCTTTACACAAAGATTTAGCACCCGAATAAGAACCAGTTATATTCATACCCCGAACAGACCAAACTAGTTAACAGCAGGGAAAATGATATTCCTCCTTAACAGTGAACCTGCAAGTTGTCCTAAAAACTATAGACCAATAACTTGCCTTCTAATGATGTATAAACTATATGCTGGAAATTATGCCGACAGAGATTATATATGCTGGAAATTATGCCGACAGAGATTATAGTCATATATAAGAAAACTCAATCATGGCAAAAGAAAAAGAAAGGGTAACAATAAAAAGTCATAGGGAACAAAGGATCATTTGTTGTTAAATAAAGTCATAATGGATAATAGTAAAAAGGGGAAGAATCTAAGTATGCATGAATAGATTACATAAAAAGTATTTGACACCATCATATGTTCATGGATATTGGAGTGCTTACAGATCTATAAGACACACCCTACATTGATCAGTTTATATTGCAGTGACCATGAAACAGTGGTAAACCACTTTGCAGATAAGCCATGATAAAAGACAATTTTTTAACCCAGGGATAAAAATTCAAAAGAGGATATTTCAGGGTGACTCTTTGTCACTGCTGATCTTTTGTCTTGCCCTTAACCCATTAAACCATCTACTTAACAGATTCAGTTATGGTTACGATTTGGCTCTCAGAAAGCAACAAAGTTTAAAGACTTCTCATTTTCTTTCTGTGGATGATTTAAAACTGCATAGTTCATCAGATGATAAGCTGAAAGCACAACTGGAAGTGGTCAAAACTTTCTCAGATGATATAAGAATGGCATTTGGTCTTGATATTTGCGCAAAAGCAACATTTAAAGCAAAAAAGCTGCAACACCAACAAAATAGCCTAGGGCAGGAATGTAATATAAAGGAACTTGACCAGGAGGAAGTGTATATTTGGGAACTGAAGGATCAACAACAAAACACGAACAAATGGGAACAAAACTCATACTTGCAAAATACTATTCTAATTGATCATCATGAAAAAAGCACTACTCACCAAGACTGTATGTTAGCATACTTAACTTGGGCTCACAGATAAGGTGTGGGGTTTGGGCAACAGTTGGAAAAACAAATTCAGGAAGAATGTGATTACTGGGAGCATGTGTTGAGGCATATCATAGTTGTTATGCATTCATTAACTGAGTGTGGCTTGGCTTTTCAAGGAACAGAAGAAAGATTTGGATCATTGCAGAAGGGGAATTTTTAGGGCTGCTTGAGCTCATTAGCCTGCGCGCTCCATTTGTAGCAGGTCGCATTTCAAAATATGGAAATTCTAGCAAAGGAAACCCTTCTTATCTGTCCAAAACCACCTGTGAGGAACTCATTCAATTAATGGCTCAAAAGGACCACTCACTCATTGTTGATAAAGTAAAATCTTCTAGTTATTTTTGTCAGTTGATTCAACACCAGATCTATTACATATCAATCAGTTAAGTGCTGTACTTAGGTACTTAAAAGATGCACAGCCTCTTGAATGCGTTTTAACCTTTCTGGAAATGAAAAGCCATACTGGTGAGGAAATGGCAAATCAGATGTTGCAGTACTTACATGAAGTTTACAAACTAAACTTTACAAAATGTAGAGGCCAGTCTTATGACAACACTGCTAACATGTCTAAGCGTTATAAGGGGATGCAGCAAAAAATTTTTGAAACAAATAAGTTTGCTATATATGTGCCCTGAGCAGCCCATTCATTAAATCTGGTAGGTCAAAGTGCTGCTGACTGCTGTCAAGAGGTGGTTAATTTCTTCTCTGCAGTGCCGTTGCTCTATACCTTTTTTCAGCCTCAACCAACCAGTGGAAAATTCTTAAAGGTTGTACTGGAAATTAAAGTGCCTTGAAATACCTCTGTGATACCAGATGGGAGGCACATGCTATGGCAACAGCAGTAAGTTTGGAGTCTTTCCTTAAAATTTTAGAAGCATTAGAATGGACAGCTGAAGACCAGTCACACAACGGAGACACTATAAGAGAATCAAATAATATTGCAAATAAAATGCAAGAGCTAGAATTCATTTTTATGTTGAATTTTTGGGATGAGATTTTGCAAAATTTTCATAGAGTAAGCCAAGTTCTACAGAATGAGGATGTGAACTTAAAAACGTGCAGTTCTGTATGGATCATTAGCTGACCAAATGTACTCTTCACGAGATGAATTTGAAAGATACAAAGCAGCTGCTACAAAGGAAATTCTACTAGATGTTGATTACAAGGCAGCTCAAACTCTCAAATGTATCAAAAAGAAGGTCCCCACTGATGGAGATGCACCAGAAGTACATCTGAATACCAGAGATAAGTTTTGTATCATCACTTTTTACACAGCTATTGACAAACTTGAAACTGAGATGAGAAGAAGAGAAGAGATATACAAAGAAATAGTGGAGAGATTTTCTATTCTAAGTGACGTGCCACAATGTCACTTCATCATCACCTGAAATTGAAAGGTATTCTCAGTATTGTCAAAAGCTGATTGATGCTTACCCAGAGGACTTGAACACTAATTTCTCGTCTGAGTTTCAGCAGTTTCACTCATATGTGCATCATACGTTCAGTGCAACAAAAAAATGTAAAAACAAGATTTAGTCATGCTGACCTTTATAAAATAATTGTAGAAGACAATATTGAGTGTACTTTTCCAAATGTAGACATTTGCTTTTGTATAATTTTAACATTAATGGTCACAAATTGCTCAGCTGAGCATTCATTTCCTCAGTTGAAGTATATTAAAAATCCCAAAAGAACAACTACGCAACAAGACAGGCTGGATGCCTTATCTCTACTGAGTATAGAAGCAGATGTGTTACATAATATTAGTTTTGAGGATCAAAGACTCTGTAATTAGAAAAAGTAGGAGAAAACTTTTCAAATATAAATAAAGTGGAAGTATACAAAAATAAACATTATTTTCCATCTTACTGTAAGTTTTGTTACAGTTCAAAAAATAAAATTTTATTTTATGATTTATTATTGTTTGTATTTTGAATTATGTATATATGGAGGCACCAAAATCTTTTAAGTGCTTAGGGCCTCTAGGTTCATAGGTTCATAGATTAGTACTAGGCTAACTGCCCTTGCGAGCCATTTTAAGCCTAGCCAATTATCCCTTGTGAGACTCAAACCCTGTACCTTGTGTTTGTAAGGCAAACACCTTAACCATTAGGCCACCCTCCCAACCCAAGCTCTTACTCTGGCCTTGCTCAGTAAGGAATATTTTAGATGACTAAAATTAATATTGAAAACAGACCTGACATCTAGGAACAAAGTCCCAACTATAAGTGGATTTGCTCTTCCTGTTTTAGCTTACAGTTTTGGGGTGATTGACTGACCCCAAAAGGTATTGGATCATTTGGGCAGGAAAACAAGAAAAATGCTTAACGCTTATCAAATGATATATAAAAATCAGTGTGTATAGCAAGGTTACATATTCCTTGTTCTGAAGGAGGTATGGACTTCCCCAAAATTGATTACATGTATAGATCTGCATACATATATGCTGACCTCACCAGATCCAAAGATAGTGAAAGTTTTAAAACATGAAGACAAGTCTAAGATGACTTCCCTGTTTAGTTTAGCAGAAGTATATCAGTGTAAAACAGGAATGGAAATCAAACCTGAAGAAGACAAAAATCAGGCAGCAAGTGAATGCACCAAACAACAACAGAAAGAATGTAAGGAGAAGGATCAGATGAGAAGGCAAGAAATGTGGGAAAGGTATAAATATAGCTGCAAGTACAGAAAACTCCTGGAACAACCTCATGTTGATCAGGATCTGACACAGGAATGATTTGAGATAGATGGTTAATATTGACAGCCCAGGATAGTGAACGACATACACATTGGTTTACAAAGTCCACTGAACATGTGGGAGAAACAGACAAATTCATGTTCTGTAAAACAGAAATGGAAGCAGTCACAAATTTTCTTGATGGGTGTAATATACTAATGTCAGAGGGCCTATATACTGAAAGGCAGAATAATGTGACAAGTCTGTTGCACTGGAGATTGTGCAAACATTACAATATTTTAGTAGTTGAGAAGGACTGGAAACATGAACCACAAAGAAGTATAGAGAATGATAAAGTTTATATGACATGAGATCACCATCACCAACAGTTCAGAAAACAGATGCAATAAAACCAAATGCAGTAGGCTGTGAAAAAAAAAATACAAAAGTAGCATCAATCATTGAAATTGCTACAGGCAGTGATTACAGTATATTATGTACAGATAGACACAAAGTTATAAAATACCAGGATTTGCAGGCAAAAACAAGGGCAACGTGGAAGGAGGATACCCAGACAGTTTCAGTAGTAGGAGCAATGGGTTTCATAAAAATGAATTTACAGTCATATTTAGATATGCTACCAATGCAGGTAACTCTGAATGAATTGCAGGAGGACTCGGTTCTGGGCACACTGCAAGCGCTGCAAACAGCACTTCTGGCTGACATCAAAGACTGAAACAATACAAATTTCATAAACTTTAATCATACTTTGCCTTAGGAATGGGGTCTATTCCCATCATGGTATTAGAAACCCAAAATACTTGTTGAAATTAAACTAAAAAGGACCTGATACAGCAATCGACTCCCATCTTCATCACGCCCTGGGGCATTATCAGGAAGGGTATGTCATTAGTCATATGGCAGCACAGATGGGTACAGTACATTATTTTTTTCTGTTTTGTAGACTGATGCCAACCAAGCACTGTAAGATGTTGAGACTTAGCAAGTATGATTTGTTTTCGGAGATTTCTCTGAGGGATAACCATTTCATAGAAGAGTGGGCAATGAATGGGGTGCTGTAGAAAAATGGGACAGGGAGATTGATTGTTACAAATGGGAACATGCTGATAGTTTGATTTACCAGGTAATGTTTGCTATTTCTCTTATTTTTGCTTATGATGTTACATGGTCTGAGTTGCACTTGAATGCTTGGCCAACAAAGAAAATGAGGTACAAGTGACTCCAGATGGAATGACAGAAAGGCTCAGAACAAGTGGTGGTGGCCAGGTGATCTAGAATAGTTAACCAAAACTGTGAGAAACTAAGTTCAGTATGTGAGCTTAACAAGAACTCTGGAACACATGGATTGTCTTGTAAGAGGGATTGTATTTGTAGACATTAGACAGTTTTCATCTCTTTTTGTTTTATGAATTTTCCTTTGTGTTTCTGGATATGCATTTTGTATTACATTGTTGTGTTCAAGTTACACAAACCAAACTAAACAAAGAAAATTAAGTGGGAAATAAATGTATTTGGTTACATATATTTCTCTGTGTATAAATATAAAGTTATAAAGCTGTATGATATGGTCATTTTTGGGCTAGTGTGGTGGAACTTCTTTAAAGGTTAAGACTGTGTTGTGCAACATCACAGCTGTTCAGAATGAAGAGTGTAAGAGTGGGACTACAAACTAAGACAATCACTCATGTAGAATAATAACATAAGAAATGCTGAACAGGTTCCATAAATTCACTTCCTTAATGGCAGTGTTCCTTACTTTAAAGCATTTAATGTTATAGGGGCTAAGAAAGACAATATTTTAGAAGATACATTTTACCACAATATGTTGTGTGTGTTTGTGTATAATTATTACAGCTCATTTAATAATAAACTACTTTAGTTTTCCTAACTACTGAATACATTACAATGATACAACAATACGTGTGATTTGAAATAAGGTAACTCAGTAGGATCTTTAGTATCTCAGGCTTTTTGAATGCAGTGATTGTGATACATTAAATGCATGGTCCAAAAACAAACTTGCAAACTAGTCACTGTGAGAATGGTTTACAGCCACATCGACCAACAGACTGATGTGTATGTTATCGACAGGATAGTGCATCATTAGCTTACCGAGTGTTTGCAGCTCCCACAAAAGAATCCCATAGGACCAGACATCACTTGGGAAACTGTATGTGTTGCTTTTGAAATATTCTGGAGGATACCAGCGTAGTGGGACACCAGACTATGGGGAAAAAAGAGAAGAAAACACAAAATAAACTGTGTTAAAATGCAATACTGGCTACTTCTATGAAAACTAGACCTAATTAACCAGAACACACAAACCAAAGACTTTCAACTTTTAAGCTTCTCTTACAACCCACCAAACAGTACCATATGTATTCCCAACTGTATGCATGCTATTACCTTCTACCCACACTGAGACTCCCCACTTGAGAGAAGCGGTGCAAACCCTTTCCTTACCTGATTAGAAAATTAATGTATCCTGTGTGGTAATGTCACTCCCAAGAATGACACACCCTACTCTGTCTAGGTCACAGATGCAATTCTCCCAGAGTCACACTGTGATCATTACTACTGACAGTCAGGGCCAGAATTCAGTGGTTTTACCTCTGCTTTTTAATGCTCTGTACAGACAAGGATATTTTCTCCCTGATTTATAGCTTAAGTGCTAGTCTTCAGGGTCTATGAATTTATACTCTTCCATCACAGCTTACATACTATGGTGATTTAATATTAAAAAACAATTTAAATATTAAATGATTCCTAGATTAAAGATGAAACATAATGTATGAATATTGTTAAGAATAAGAAAGTCTGATTTACATTCCTTCCTTTTTTTGAACTAAGAAGCATACCTAATCAGATTCATGTCACAGGCTAAGCACCCCTTTCTAAGCATCTACTGCATCCTTTCTTAGATAAACCCTAATTATTCACTAATCACTGATGGTGTTCTTCAAATGGTGACCTGTACTGTATCAGACTGACTGTACTGTAGTAAGACAAGAGAAGGCCTTTAAGATGAGACAAAATTAGGTATACTTGCAGATTCCCTATACAATTATGTCCATCTATGAAGGGGACTCTCAGCTTTCCTTTAGGTAATACTTTGGTACTTGTTTATTTTATTATTTATTTTTATAAACATTTGCTTTAACAATAAACCTTCTGTTCCTAGATGTTGATCCACCTTCCTTTTGTTCTGTCCTGTAACTACTTGGTCATGTTTGTTATGGCAGATATGAATGCGCTATCATAGATAAGTGGCAACAGATGAACTGGTACAGTAAGCCTAGCAAGGACTTACTAAGAACCATGGATTGCAAAGGCATGATGATGATGCCAGTCATAACAAAAAGTTGTTTGAAAAAGGAATTCCTACCTTTGTACTTTTCTTGCTGTTACGAAACATAGGATTGGACACCACTCTAGCCAGCCCAAATTCTGTAATCTTGCACTCCTGAGGAAATCTAATCACCATGATGTTCCGCAAAGCCAGGTCCTGATGTATAATCTATGGAAACCAGAATTGCAACAAGATGAACTTTAGAACTGTAAAAAGCTGCATGGGAATCAAACTGCTAAGTAAGAACAATTATTTTACTCTTCTAAATGTTAAATAAAACTGCAGACAAATTAGTTACATTATTTATAGATCTACACAATATACGTGCAGAAATTAAATAGTGATTATTAGACACTATTCCAGCATAATATTGTCACATGCTTGACACATGCTTTAAAGCCTTACTTTAGGCCATTACTGGCAACTGTTTAAGTGAATGTGATTTGTACAATGAAATGGTATACATAGGAAATGCAATTAAAAATAAAACAAACGCAGAATGGTTAATAAGGTCTTTACCTCAGGGATACAAGGTAAAAGGTTTAATTTGTTTTTTTGGAGGAGAGTTGGCATAGTAGTTAAGATGTTTAGCTCACACACAAAAGGTACACAATTTGATTCTTACCAAAGGAAATTGCCTAGGCTTAAAATGGTCTGCAAGGGCAGCTATCCTAGTACTTACATATGAACCTTAAAGCACAGATGAGCGATTGATACCATCTTTCAGAAGAAGAGATGAAGACTATGTTTAAGGATGAAAGGCTGCAGCTTGATCCAGGAAGCAGTTAACTAAAAGGTATTACATAAGAAATTACTTTCACATAAAGAGTGATAGATGTAAATATATTACTTTCTTATTGTGATATCATTCATTATGTTTTCCAAAGCATAGAAAAATAGTTCTTCTTTTCTGTTTACTGTCCTACTTTGGCTCTTAATTTTAGTTACAAAATGTATTCAAGTTCTGATGGATCTTGTTCAGAAAAGTTTGGAAAATGCTATATTTTGCTGAACAAATGCCCATATCTAACACAAGCAGTCTTAAACCCGGATTCTAACTACTGGTACTGGAAAAAAATATAACTACAAAAAATACAGATATCTTTTACTGGGTTGTTATTTTGGGTTATACCCCAGTTTTTATGCATCCCCTAACCCGGCTTCATGATGTAAAAGAATAAAGCCTGACTATGACCCAGATGACTCATATTTGAATGTCAGCTCAGGTGCTGACAGAGCTGGTTTGGGTATGTTGAGACTGAGCTGATGACACTGACTCACCCGTCCAGGGGAGGGGGACAGTTCAGTCACAGTACAGATGCCTTAGTAACTACAGACACTTGGTATTCAGCACTGAATTGGGGATGATAATCTCCAGTGCTCATTTGCAGAAGCACATGTGTAGATAGGAGGCACTCCAAGCCCCCAGGCAGACATAAGTGTGCACATCTGGCACCAGGAGTTGGATTACGTCAGAAATGGCCCCAAACTTCACTTCAAATAGTGACATGGCTAAAGGGATGGGAAAGTTGGGCAATTAGGGACCACTTTTAAAAATAGTAGACCTGATGTGGAAGTGAAGCCAGATACTCAGGCTACCTGGATAAATTTGTTCCTTGGCTCTGTAGGCTGCCTGATGCAGCAAGGCCAGGAGGGACATAAACATCAATAGCTGCCTTAGTGACAGTTCCTTTTGGTCATCTCTCAATCCCTGGGAGACTGAAAACTTCCTTGTCCCTGGGGAATGAATGGGGTCAAAACCCATGGTCAGCAGGCAAAGAGGCAAAAAGAATTAAAAAAGAAAGAAATAAGGAAAAAGGTCATGCACACCCATAAGAAAAAAAAATCTTCCTCAAAGTATTGTGTAAACTCACCCTGCCATATCTGTGTCACTCAAACAAAACAATGGCAACAGAAAGTTGTGCCCTATGTAACTGTTACTGCCTGTGCTAGGCTGTGAATTAAATGTGCAGTAGGTAGAACAGGATGTAACAGTAGATTAAATAAATGGGAATGACCAAGAACCACATACTCCAAAATAATGCTGTAACATCCCTGTTTATTATTTTTTTGTTGGTAACTGAGAAAGTTTTGAATTTGTAAAGAACCCCATCAGTCAATCTTTATCATCAAATAAACTTAAAAATTGTTTACCAAATATATCCATGTTTGAAGCTGTAATCATAAAGTACCAACAAATCTAAGTGTTCATGTGATTCCTTGCACTTACAGTTAGGGAAAAACCATGAATACCAGAACACGATTGTAGGGCACTGTACTCTACAGTCATAACTGCATCCTCAGTATTCATCTATTTCTAAACCACAGTCATACAGACAAAAAACAGTCTCTAAAACATTTCTCCAGCAATGACTGCTTAATAAATTAGTGGGGTGAAGGGACTTGCCCTTGGTGTGTGTGTGGGGCGGTGACTGTCACTGTAAAATAGGTGTCACTTGGTCCCTGCAAGGCTATGGCACGTAGGCAGGTGTGTGTGTGTGTGTGTGTGTGTGTGTGTGTGTGTGTGTGTGTGTGTGTGTGTGTGTGTGTGTGTTTTTAAGGAACTATACCAAGGAGTAAGCATAACTCTTTGTGACAATCCAGAAACTTTATTGGACTTTGTTTTTGGTTCTCAACTTTGGGTTGCGGAGAAGCTCTTATTGAAGGACTGCTCAGAGTGATAACTAACCTGCCTACAACTCTGATCCCTTCTAAAGGATGACCATACCACTAATAACATTTGAAATCATTATACCATATAAGATAAAATATTCTGTACTCCTATACAATCAAAAGGTAGTATACTTCACAAATTTATAAAAGAGAAATTTCAAGAACCTTAGTCCTCAAATAATTACTGCCTCTAATATTACCACACCTGAAGTACTACCATGAGAATACTACTAAAGAACTAGAATCTACATGTAACAGCACAGAAGACAAGCATCTAGTAAATGGAAGTCTTTAATAAAAAGATGATTAAGGAAATTTTGATATTCACAAAGACTGAATCATAGAAATCATTAGACAGAGAATGTTTAATCCAGTAATACGGCAATCTCTCAATGTTATCCTAATTTCTGCTTCAGATGTTCTCCCACACTACAACATGACACAGAGGTACTGCAGAGAAAAGAAATGGCATCCATATCTATCTCAAAATGCATTAACTACCAATTCTTTATGCAAAGACATTTTCTCACTCCAGTGCCTTATCCCAAGTCCCAAATGATAAACACAACTGCCGATTTCACCATCTGAATGTAACCCACAATCATCTTTTGTCCCACAGGAGCCAGATGAGGATGAGATTTGGCAGTGACTCAAACATCAGACTTCTTTATATCACAGTTTCTAACAATATTTATGTACCCTATGTTGATGATGCTTTATTATTTCTGTAAGATGACATCTTTGGATAAGTGTGCTCTCTGAAGACTTGTGAGACACGTATAACAATCCACCTTCTGCAGTACATTTTGTACCTGGTTGTGAAGATAGGTGCCAGCCTAGCCAGATAGAATTCTGTAGATAATTCTGTCATTTATAAATATTAATATAAGCCACATGCTTGTTCTCTTAAATGGAAAAAAAATGTTGGTAAATGTTAAACTTCAAAAAATGTAACAACAATGCACTCTGCTGTAAGAAAGCTAAGTCAATCACTTTATGACTATGTTTGATGTTTAAAGTCGGCTCCGATATGGCTGGATGAAGGAATTCTGCCTATTGTTTTCAGGCCAGAGTTAATGGCTAGAATTTGCATGTATCAATGTCCTTTATTGCTCTGGTTTGACCAGGTGTAAAGAATGTAAATATGTAGTTTCTGTTAGCCTGGGAACACCAGAAAAGTGTGAAGAATGATGTCATGTGAAGCAGCTCTGTGTTATCAATTTAAAGCGAGAGAATCAGAGAGCTCTAAGAATTTGTCTTGAGAACATTCAACTCACCACCCTGCCTGTGTCTAGATGTAAGTAGGATTTTAGAACTGTGTCTTCTCTTAGAAATAGCTAGGAATTAGGAAGATTAGACTAAGTGTTTTTCTGTGATGACAGAACTTTTCTACTGAATTATTTTAAGTATTTCTCTGTGATCTCTGAACTCTTGACTAGCACTATGTAGTAAAAAGTATTGCCTTGTGTTTTTATTAATTATTATTAAATATTTTAAAACCTTTAAACTGTGGCTGTTCTGTGTAGAGATAATTTAAGCTGTAAGAGTACATTGCATGTATATAGTGATGCTGTACCAAGTCACTCCAAATAAGTCTTGACTGTTAGGTCACACTTACCATTTGGATAATAATATTGCACAGTAATAATTGGACACCCTTCATAAGGGCCTTTGAGTAGCTGATAAATATTAGCTGGGTGGTGGCAGTGATTTCTACTGTATAGTTTGGGTAAAAGGGGCACTGCTGGAGAACCTGTGACAGCCTTCCCCAGGAGTGTCTGTGTGGTTGTATGAACTCTTATGTCAAAGTGTGCATGTGTTAGCTACTTGGTCAGGGACATGAATCACTGGTTGGACAGAGAGGGTGCTGGAGGTTATAGATTGCTCAGCTGGCTGAGATCTGGACCCTATAGCTGTGGCAGTGGGGAGTCTTATTGGGGACCTGGAGAGAAAGGGAGAAACCAGCCTCAAACTGACTGTGATCTCTGTGTGCGCTTAAGGGAAATTGTACTTTACTGTGTGTGTATTTGTTATCCTTTCCCTATATGGATGCCCCTCACTGGTGTTAGTGGTGAGGATTGAGGCTCCTTGATTGCTGGGCAGTGCATGGGCATCAAATATT
Source organism: Protopterus annectens (assembly GCF_019279795.1). NCBI lineage: Eukaryota > Metazoa > Chordata > Ceratodontiformes > Protopteridae > Protopterus > Protopterus annectens. The sequence goes on from NC_056747.1 coordinate 696,309,380, forward strand.
AATTGTTTGGCAGTGGTGGGATATCCATACCACATATTAATTGGTTGGCAAATACTAATTGGCTTGTAGTGGTGTGGATAGAGTGAATTCCTGTAGCTTGTGTACAGTGATCAATGAATAATGTTTTGTACTCTAAATCAGCCACACAGTGAATACTCAGAGTTCAGATCACAATTGTTTTATTTCTTTTGTTAGCTTAGTTAGTCAGGGAGATCAGGCAGCATGTCAGCAGGAAAGTACAGAAAGCTGACAAGGAGCCTGCTGACTGAGATGTGCCAGGCTAGGGGACTGGTGCATGGAAACCTGACTAAGGCAGACATGATTGCAGCAATGGTCACAGCAGCATCAGAAGACAGCAACCAGGAGGATGATCACACTGGCAGTGGAGATGTACCACCCTCAGAGAACGGAGAGCTCAACCTTTCTGTAGAGGACTTAAAAATCCATCTGGAGCTAAAGAGACTTGAGTTGGAGGCCAGGCATTTGGAAATAGAAGCACCTGAGAGACTGAGATGTCTGCAGGCTGAGGAGAATGAGAAACTACTATGCCTGGAAGCTGAAGAAAAGGAGAGGCAGAGATAGAGGCAGCATGAGAGGGAAATGCTGACTCTTCCCCAGAGTCATGGAGGTAATGGGGAAGGGAGTAACTAGACCTCAGAAGCACAAAAGGTCAGTAAATGTCTTCCGAAGTTTAAAGAGGGGGATACTTTTGATAGTTTCATTCATACGTTTAAGATGGTATGTAAACAGTATGATGTTGACCAAAGGCTCTAGGTACTGTTCCTGACCCCCTTACTCCATGGTAAAGCTGTAACTGTGTTGTCTAAAATGTCTGACATTGACTGCTTTATTTACACTGTTGTTAAGCATCGCTTGTTAAAATGTTTTAAGCTAACACCTGAAACTTACAGGAAAAAGTTTTGTGAGCAAAGACGCATGGCAGATGAAAGTGTGTGTGACTATGTTGCTGAACTGAGCACTTATTTTCATAGGTGGGTGAGTAGATGTCAGGTCATCACTTCTGAAGGGCTGGCAGACCTTTTGGTGAGAGAACAACCCCTTAGCACTTTGCCTGAGGACATAAGGATCCGGTTAATTGATAGACAGTGTGCTACTTCAGATGAGTTGGGGAAGAAGGGAGACCTATACCTAGCAAGCAGAGCATCCCTGTACAGGAAAGGGACCCCCAGTACTGTTCATGGGTCTAAAGGAACCCATGGTGGGCAGCACAGACTGCCCCAAGAGAATCTGCCAGTAGCAGAGGAAACCACTAGTCCAGGTACATGTCCAGGACCTAGGGTTAAATGTTTTGAATGCAACCAGTGGGGCCATGTGGCATACAGATATCCATGGAGGCAAGGTGGGGAACAAAAGGTGAGAGATCCAGTAAGTGGGAAAGACAAAATGCCAATAATAGGTTGTCGTGAGACAACAGGGATACCAAACTACCATCCTGCAGATGTCCTGATAGGGAAGTATTTGGATGAGGCAGTACCATGTGCTTATGCAGTTACATGTAGTCAGGCTAGGAGACAAGCATGTGGGTCTGGTAGCCTGGGGGGGGGCAGACAGACTGCATACTTGCAGCCAGGACTGGTGAGGTGGTTACTTCAGGGAGGGAGCTACTCTCTAGCAGTGAGACTGAATGTGAGTCACAGCTGCTTGGGGGTACTGATGTTCCCTTGGACAGAGTGACTGCAAAGGTAGAGGTGAATAGTAGCACCCAAGCTGACAGTGAGGCACCACTGTCAGAGGATGCCAGACTTCCTGTGGAAAGGGAACTGGGAAGGGTTACAAAGAGAGAGTTGAGACTGGCCCAGCTCTCAGACTCTACATTACAAGGCCTGAGGCAGGTAGCTAGTGAGGCACCTGATTCTCAAGGCAAGGGAGAATCTGTATACTGGGACAAAGGGTTACTGTATAGACAGTGGACCCCTGAGGGAGGGCTAGAAGGTGAGAGGGTAATGCAGTTGGTAGTGCTAGAGCCTACCATCTGGTGCTTCTAGCCATAGCCCATGATATTCCCTTTGCAGGTCATATGGACATAAAACGTACAAAGAGACGTATTATGCAGAACTTCTATTGGCCTGGAATTTCCAGAGATGTAACAGGGTACTGCAGGACCTGTGAGGAGTGCCAAAATGTAGACAAGGCAGAAGACAAGGTGAGAGCTCCTTTGATGCCTTTGGCTGTCATTGAGGAGCCATTTCAAAAGGTAGCTATGGATATTGTGGGCCCTCTGAGTACCCCAAGTTCCACAGGGAAAAAGTATAGCCTAGTGGTAGTGGATTATGCTACATGATGCCCTGAGGCAGTGGCTCTGTCCTCCATTGAGGCAGAAAAGGTGGAAAATGCTTTGTTAGAGGTTTTCAGCAGGGTAGGTTTCCCAAAAGAAATAATGACTGACAGAGGTGCCAATTTCATGTCAGACCTGCTGACTTGCCTCTGGAAGTACTGTGGGGTGAAGCACATGAAGACCACCCCCTACCATCCCCAGAATAATGGTCTTGTTGAGAGGTTAAACTCTACAATCAAGTCCATGCTACGGGCATTTGCAGACCAGTTTAAGAGGGAGTGGGACAAATATTTGCCCCATCTGTTGTCTGCTTACAGAGAGGTTCCCCAGGAATCCACAGGTTTTCACCCTTTGAGTTGCTGCATGGGCATAGGTTGAGGGGACCTCTAGATTTAATTTGTGATGAGTGAGAAGGTGAGTGTGAACCTCACAAGGAGTCTGTTGTGGCATATGCCCTAAACCTCAGGACAAGGCGCAGGGAGGTCATGGGCATGGCCCAGGAGAACCTGGCAGAAGCCCAACAACAGAAAAAGCTATGGTATGACAGGAATGCTTGAGCTAGAGAGTATGCTGTAGGGCAGCAGGTAATGGTTATCATTCCTGTCAGACACAACAAGCTGCAAGCAGCTTGGGAGAGACCCTACAAGGTGGTAAGAAAGGTAAGTGATGTTAACTACATGGTGGAACTGCTAGGTAGAAGACAGGGGCACAAATTGTACCATGTTAACATGATGAAACCTTACCATTATAGGGAGGACCTTGTGCTGAGCATTTGCAGTGGATTGTAGGAGGAGTCTGAGGGAGATCTGTTGACTGATCTCCTCAGTGAGGCTTGGACTGACACCTCAGTGGAAGGGGTAGCAATGTCCCAGCAGCTATCTCCTATCCAAGTTCGAGAAATCCGAGCAGTGTTACAGGAGTTTGGGGGCATGTTCACTGGAAAACCACGGTGCACCCACCTGGTGCAGCACCAGGTGGATACAGGGCCGCAAAGGCCTATTAGGCAGGCCCCTTATAGGGTGCCTGAGAAAGTCAGACAGACTCTGAGGAAGGAGATACAGGAGATGTTGTAACCAGGGGTGATTCAAGATTCCAACAGTCCCTGGGCCTCCCCAGTGGTGCTGTAACCAAAGAAGGGTGGCAGCACCAGGTTCTGTGTGGACTACAGGAAATTAAATAGTCACACAGACTCAGATGCTTACCCTATGCCTAGGACAGATGAGGCCCTAGAGCAGCTGGGTAGGGATAAGTATCTTACAACCACTGATCTTACCAAGGGTTACTGGCAGGTCCCCTTGACTCCCATTGCTAGAGAGAGGGCAGCCTTTGTGACTCCTTTTGGCTTGTATGAGTTCACAAAGATGCCCTTTGGGATGACAAATGCCCCAGCAACTTTGCAAAGGCTGGTATATCATATCCTAGCAGGGGGGTTGCCCTTGCTTACCTAGATGATATTGCCATCTACAGCCATTCCTGGCAAGAGTACCTTCAACATGTCAGGGAGGTGCTGGGGAAATTACAGAGGGCAGGGTTGACCATTAAGCCGAGCAAATGTCAGGTGGGTATAGCAGATGTTTTCTACCTAGGACATAGAGTGGGGAGTGGTAAGATCAGGCCAGAACCTGCTAAAGTAAAAGCCATTCAGGCATGGCCTGCACCTGTAACCAAAAACAGGTGAGGGCATTCTTGGGGACAGCAAGGTACTACAGAAAGTTTGTCCTGAGTTACAGTACCATAGCGGCTCCCCTCACAGACCTGACAAGGAAGAACAGGCTAGATAAGGTAGTGTGGACCACAGCATGTAAGCAGCCATTCCAGAAGCTTAAAGAAGCTTTGGGAGGACCCTCTGTGTTAACAAGTCCAGATTACAGCAAATAATTTGTTGTGCAGTTGGATGCTTCAAACTATGAGGTGGGTGCTGTACTTAGCCAGATTTCTTCAGAGGGAGAAGAGCACCCAGTGGTTTATCTCAGTCATAGGCTCCAACCCAGGGAGGAATGCTATGCAGCTGTAGAAAAGGAATATCTAGCCATAGTGTGGGCACTGCAGAAATTTCAGCCTTTATCTGCATGGGAGAAAATTCACTGTAGTGACAGATAATTCATAACATGGTTAAAAGAGACATCCAGCAAAAGGCCAAGTTGCTAAGATGTGTCAGTGCAGCACCACAGTGAGATTAGCAATGCCAATGCAGGTGGGCTCTCAAGACAGGGAATGGGGTAAGGTATACTCAGATAGACCTAACCCTCTCAAGCAACGTTTCTCAAGCATCACTTGAAAATCTAGCTTGAGTTCTCGGGAGGGGGGATGTGTGAAGATAGATGAAGGCTGCCAGCCTAGCCAAATAGAATTCTGAGTGTAGATAATTCTGTCATTTGTAAATATTAATATAAGCCACAGGCTTGTTCTCTTAAATGGAAAAAATGTTGGTAAATGTTAAACTTCAAAAATGTAACAACAGTGCACTCTGCTGTAAGAAAGCTAAGTCATGCATTCTATGACTGTCTTTGATCTTTAAAGTTGGCTCCGATATGTCTAGATGAAGGAATTTTGCCTATTGTTTTGAGGCCAGAGTTAATGGCTAGAATTTGCATTTATAAATGTCCTTTATTGCTCTGGTTTCTGACCAGGTGTAAAGAATGCAAATATAGTTTCTGTTAGCCTGGGAACACCAGAGAAGTGTGAAGAATTATGTCATGTGAAGCAGCTCTGTGTTATCAATTTAAAGAGAGAGAATGAGAGAGCTCTGAGCATTTGTATTGAGAACATTCAACTCACCACTCTGCCTGTGTCTAGATTTAAGTAGGATTTTAGAACTGTGTCTTCTCTCAGAAATAGCTAGGAATTAGGAAGAATAGACTATGTTTTTCTGTGATGTCAGAACTTTTCTACTGAATTATTTTATATATTCTCTGTGATCTCTAAACTCTTGACTAGCACTATGTAGTAAGAAGTATTCTCTTGTGTTTTTATTTATTATTTAATATTTTTAAACCTTTAAACTGTGTCTGTTCTGTGTAGAGACAATTTAAGCTCTAAGAGTACATTGCATGTATATAGTGTTGCTGTACCAAGTCACTCCAAATAAGTCTTGACTGTTAGGTCACACTTACCATTTGGATAACAATATTGCACAGTAATAATTGGACACCCTTCATAAGGGCCTTTGAGTAGCTGATAAATATTAGCTGGGTGGTGGCAGTGATTTCTACCATATAGTCTGGGTAAAAGGGGCACAGCTGGAAAACCTGTGCCAGCCTTCCCCAGGAGTGTCTGTGTGGTTGTATGAACTCATCTCAAAGTCAAAGTGTGTGTGTGTGTGTGTGTGTGTGTGTGTGTGTGTGTGTGTGTGTGTGTGTGTGTGTGTCAGTTACTTGGGCAGTGACACAAAGAATTGGTTGGACAGAGAGGGTGCTGGAGGTTTTAGCTTGGCCAGCTGGATGAGATCTGGACCCTATAGCTGTGCCATTGGGGAGTCTTATTGGGATCCTGGAAAGAAAGGGAGAAACCAGCTCCAGACTGACTGTGATCTCTGTGTGCTCTTAAGGGAAACTGTACTTTACAGTGTGTGTATTTATTATCCTTTCCCTATATGGACACCCCTCACTGGTGTTAGTGGTGAGGATTGAGGCTCCTTGATTGCTGGGCCAGTACACAGGTGAAACACTGGTCACCAGGTTTGCCACAGTTCTTGCTCCTCTCTTTACTGAGACAGAGACTGTATCAATTTGACTCATGACTTCTCCACAACTTAATCTGCAAGTGACACATGCAAATGGTATGCTGCATCAGTCCTCAGTGACAATTCCAGGCTGTTCACACCTTCTTCTCCACTGGCACTCCAGTCTCCCTCAAATCCTCCCAACTTCCTTTATTCTCTGTTCTCATCAGCCTGTACATTGTAATTGAGGTATCCCAAATTTTTCATGTGTGCACCACTGCTTAGACCATTTAGTGTCATACTGCTCCTGAACATAGGTTCATAGGTGTGTACTAGGCTAATGGTCCTGGAGCCTTTAAACGCTTAGCCCATAGGATTACCCTGGCATCATGCCACTTGACCATAGTTCTCAGTGTCTCTGTTGAGTAGAGACACTGGAGTGATCCCCGGGGTGAATTTTCTATTTCCCATCCACTCATTAAGATTTCTCTTGAAGAGGGCCAGTGAGGTGCTCTGCTTGACATGTATGGGAAGTCTATTCCATAGCATGGGCAGTCTCTGGGTTATGAACCTGTCCCTCCAGCATATTCTGTTGATTGTGGTAATGAGGTTGAGGTCTCTGGAGTGTGTGGTGTGGTGGGACTGGGATTTCTTTAGATGCAGCATTTCTAACAGAACTGGGTTAGACATGGCTTTGTAAGTCAAGCAGAGATCGCCTCTAAGTACGAGATATGAGACAGAGAATAGTTGGAGTGTTTTGTGTCTGTCCATATAGGACAAGTGTTTAGGGCCTAGGATCCTCTTTGTGAGGTACTTTTGCGGCCTCTCCAGTTGTTGCAGGTGTCTAGTGAGGTACATGCCAAATGGGGCATTGTACTCAATGATTGGCTTAATGAGGAAAGAGTAGAGGGAGACAATGGCCTATTTCTTCCTGGATGCAAAACCCTTAGTAATGAGATGTGCCACATAGAAGGACTTTCTGACCACAGTGGCAATGTGGTGGTCAAAAGAGAGGTTGCTGTCAACCTGTGTTCCCAGATCTCTTATAACACCTTCAATGCGGTAATTCAAGGGAACCAGGTTTTTCCCAAGGGGGATGACGACACATTTTTTGGCATTGAGCTTAAGGCCATGGTTCTGACACCAGTCACTGGTCTCAGTGAGGCCTTTCTGTAGGATGTCAACATCATTTGGGGAGTTAATAATAGCTTCCAACTTGCAATTGTCTGCAAACATTGTCAGCCAGAGTCCCTTCGTGTTGGCCTGGACTTCAGAGAAGTAGATACCAAACATGAGAGGACCCAGGACCGAACCCTGTGGGACTCCACTCATGACTGGTCGGCAGTCTGACTTGGAGTCAGCTGCTTTCACACAGTGGGTTTTATCTGTGAGCCAGTTTGCAACCCACCTAGTGATATAGGAGTTGATGCCTAGCTTAGTGAGTTTTTCTATGATTCCTGAGTGGGGAATGGTATCAAAGGCCTTGACCAGATCAAGGTAGGCTGTATGAACCACCTTGCCTTCATCCACAGCTCTGATGACTGACTCAAAGAAGTCGACCAAGTTGAGCAGGTATGATCTACCCTTCACAAAACCAAACTGTGTAGGATCCAGCGTTTGGAGATTCCCTATATCCTTGTTTATTAAGTCCACGATGATGCGTTCCATACCTTTGCATATCAGACTCGTCAGGCTAATAGGGCAATAGTTCCCAGGGTCTGTAGTTGCTCCTCCTTTGTGGAGAGAGATGACTGTAGCAATGCACCATTTGACAGGGACAAAGCCTGAGGTGAGTCTATGACTGTACAGGGCACACAGGTCTCACTCTGTAGTTCATGTAGAACACAGCAAGGGATACTGTCAGGTCCCATGATATTATTGAGATTATTGGGAAATCTTGGGACCTAGCATTTAATAAGGATATGCAAAAAGAATTTGGTTACAAACCAAAAGTAATTTTTTCAAGAGGTTTAAATTTAAAGAACCTATTTGAAAAACAACAAAGTAGATTTAGAAATTCACAAATGTACACATGTGGGTCCTGTAGATACATTAATGATGGGCCCTATGTGGTTGTGAGGGGGTACAACAAGGCAATTTCATGCCCGGGTAGATGTAGTTGTAACTCTAAAAAAGTGGTATACCTTGCTACTTGCACGACATGTGCAGGATTTTATGTAGGGAAAACCATACGTAGATTAAGGGAAAGGATAGCAGAACATCAGAGGGCTATCAAAAACAAGGATTGTCACAATGCATTGAATTTACATTCCAAGAATTGTGTTTGTTTCAAAAAGTTTATATTTTTTGTTATTGACAGGGTGTTGACAAGTGAGAGAGGGGGTGATGACAACACTAACGTAGAGTCTTTAGAATTTAAATGGCAGGTGATACTAGATGCGACAACTCACCCTGGGCTTAATGACCATATTTCTATTAAGCCTATTTTAAAACAAAGGGCTATGGTTGTTTAAAGTCTTTTAGCTTTTAGCCATTATGGAAAAGTCAATTATTTATAATCAGGGTTTTGACATCAATATATGCGCAATAAGTATTTTTCAAAGTGTTTATATGTTAGTGTGCATGGAAACAAATCTTTTAGCACATGTTTTTAGCAAGTTTTGTGTATGTTTTATGGTACTTGTGAGTTAGATCAGTATGTATATTGGGACTGTAATTAATCAAGAAATTTGATTGGTTAAAGTACATGTGGAGCTTTGTATTTAAAACCTGTGATCATGTGCTCCTTTTACTCTGAAGAAGCCATCAGTTGATGGTGAAAGTGCTTAGTATTTGGGAGCCTTCAGCTTCAGCTCTCCATTAAACAGTTTGGTGCAGTTCGTGATTTTTGTGTTTTTATTTTATTTTTATTAGTCTTTACCCTGTTGGGTTCTCCAATACTTACTTCAAAAGCAAATACTTACTTCTACTCAGCATGGCTTTTAACCCACACAGAGCACACCCTCCACACTTCTTTCACAGACACTGTAAATAAAGCAATGGACTCGGACAGTCTTGGCTTCTCTTTGTATTAAAGGCTTTAGAGAGGTCAAGGAATAGTCTCTCACTCTACACTGTTACTACAACTATCCTCCTTTGGAACGAACACACACACACACAGACACAGACACACACACAGACACACACACAGACACACACACAGACACAGACACACACACAGACACACAGACACACACACACACACACACACACACACACACACACACACACCATCAATTGGTTCAATAGCTACCTATCAAACTGACAGCAATGTGTGAAATTGCAAGTCCCCCCCGCATCTACCCAATCTTACAGGCGTCCCCCAAGGTTCCAGCCTCAGCCCCCTCCTTTTCAATATTTTCAACAATAGCCTGCAAACTGGCTCATGTCAAGCCTCACTAATCCAATACACTGACGGCTATTTTCTTACATGCACATTCAATAACCTATCACATCAACAAATAACACAAGCATTCCCTTCCACTAAAACTTGGCTCACCAACACCAGTCCCATGTTAAACCCTAATAAAACCAAACTATTCTTATTCAGTCCAAAAACACAGTCAAAAAACTACCCAATTAAACATCTTTTCCCTTAACAACACTGAAACTGAAGTTGTTCCCCATACAAAATTACTAGATGTGATAAAGGAGAAACTCAAATTCAGTCTTCATATTTACAATGATTTAAAAAAAACACATCAAAAACTAGGAATGCTTTACAGGCAAACACACTTCCTAAACACTCTTGTGGGCATTCTACTCCTACTCTCTCTGCTTTATGAAGCCCCAGTTCTCGGCAACTTAGAAACCTCCCTAAAGATAAAAACTGAAACATACTATAACAAAGTTGCAAAATTCATAACAAATGCTTTACTCACCACTGCTTACCACTTAAATCTCCAATGTGGCTTGAACTTCCTACCTACCTACCTAAGCCATCAGCCTGTCTTGCTTGAAATCTGTTCTTCAATGCTACCATCTAAACAGATGTCACTTACCAGAAAAGGAGGACAACTCCCCTCTACGTAGCCGCAATTTGGAACTCACTACCTTTGGCTATCAGAATAAATGCTTAACTTTTATTCTTCTAAACAAATTCTAAAATACTTCCTTTATTAACTCTTGGATGTACTCTTACTCCATCCGAGAATGAACCCTTCCTACCACAAAATTCCCCTCTCCTACTCATACCTCTTTTCTTTATCTCTTGTCATTCTTATCGGACTTCCCTACAACTATTTTGCCATAAAATCCAACTCTATTCAAAGCTGACCTACTTTCTGCTCTTTCCTACATTTGTGTAATAATACCTCTGAAGTTCTACCATATTTCTGATATCTTCTTTTACTCCACTGCATCCAGATATTTTATGTATGGGCTTTCTTAATGTCTCCTATCTATCTCCTTTATTTTGGACACACTATTCATATAGAAAAGGTTTTTGCTGCTGTAAAATATTTAAAAATAAAAATGTTTGATTACTGTACTACACTTAATAGGGCTGCCATAGTGCAGCGGTTAGCGTTGTCGCCTCACAGCAAGAGGTTCTCCCATTAGATTCTCGGCTGGAGCACCTTCTGTGTGGAGTCTGCATGTCCTCCCAGTGGTCAAATGATGTCTAAAGACATGCAAGTGTGTGCGTGAATGGGTGTGCCTTCTTTGAAGGTTGGGTGTCGGGCTGGCAACTCGGCACCGTAAAAATCAACTGTCAATCATTAGCGGGCCGGAGTCCCGCTGTGGCGACCCCTAACCAGGATAAGCTGACTTACATACATACTGTACTACACCTAATATAATATGTGTATATGAGTTTATGATGTAAACTATCTTTCACAATAACTTTGCAATATATAACATTTCTAGAATGGCTTTGTAATGCAACCACGAGCTTTTCTGGGCCTCTGCTGAAAAAGGGTACCATGTGGACCCAGGTGGCCTTTCCTAGTAAACAAAGGAATCAATAAACAAATCAATAATGAAAAGTACATATAGCCCCAAAGTAGGATTAAAATATGAAAAACACAATGACATGAAATAAGCACGTGTTTCAGTCTCTTTATGCCATTCTCCTTCAGAGATTAAAAATGTAGTGAGGAAACCCCATCCATGCAGTTGCTTATTGCAATCCCCCCTTACTTTGAAGTCACCAGCAACCACTGGTTAAAATTTACAACAGAGGGTCAGAAAGAGGAGCACTTTTATAATTATCATAATAAATACATACATTGTAGACACGTCGCTTATGGTTACTAAGACACAATCTTTCTAAAGACTTACTTATTTTAATAATATTTGCTGACTTAATTCAGAAAAAACAGCGTTAACCCTAAATCGTAACACATCAGAGAAATGTAAACCAACCTTCATACAAGGAAATCATAAGGGATACACTTTAAATCTAATCAGAAGACCATCAAGTAACGTATGACACACGTTTTACAACATACGTAACATATTCCCTGTCTGTTAAATTCATAATGTTCTGATTTTCCTTCCAGTTGTCTGATATATATGTGGAGCTTTTCTCCCCGGGTGTCCACTGAAAATCGGTCTTATCCCAGTCGGACTTTCCTGGTAAACAAATGTAAAATAAATAAGTTGTAATTCATGCAAAATAACACCAAGTACAATTCCAACAGCTTTAGGTAAGTTTTCAAAACGGTTATTTCTTTGTTCACAACTTGTACAACCAAACCCAACACTTTTACGTCTACCAGGCTCTCAACTTCTGCCTCCTTTGACCATTTTCTCTTATTATCCAGACTCCAAGCACCTCACTGAGCTTTGTACAAATGGAAGGAATAATTTTAGTGGATTTTTCTTACTATTAATTTAACATTACCACACAATTACAGATTAACTAATGGTGCAGCTGGGAAAGGTGACCAGCTTCCTGAAACACAAGATCAGTTTACCTGACTGACTGAATTTTATTCAATATTATTTATTGTTATATTTTATATATATTATTTAAACATTTTATTTGTATATTTATTTGAATGTTTGCGCAGCTGAGGTGTCTAGCTTGTAGTAGAGCACTATAGGAGTTTGTGATGTGCAACTGTGACACTTTTAGTGGCTGCTATGAAATATTATGTTTCCTCTTACTACTTGACGTGTAGAGCATAACGTTGTACTTAATATGTGTAACTATGAACTCCAAGTGTATTCAGGCTAGCATTACGTTTGTATTGTTATTTGATCTGGATGGTTTTACACTGTACTTATACACAATTCTGATCCTCTTAGTTGATCTAGGCTTATATTATATTTACATTATTATCTGACCTGGAAGGCTTTTTAGGGCCCTCTCATGCAGAACCAAAGATTGAAATGCATCTTAAATTCTTTAAACTGTATTCTGATGTTACATGTATAGGTAGCCCAAGTCATGTTTTTGTTTAAATGCAACATGATATCTATTTCCCTCTCCCTTCTTAGTCGCTGTCTTTGTCGTCATTTCCTTTTCTTCTTCAGTCTGTTTTTTTTTTCACATAAACATTTTCCCTTTTCTTTATACTTATATCCATTGCTCTTTCTTGCTCCCTGGATTAACTTCACATCCCCCAGTCTTTACACTACCTGCTAATTCTAATGACTCAAAGACTGTGTTTGCTGCCCCTGTGGATTTTTGCTAAAAATGTTTTTTCAGTACCTCTGCCTGCTATAGTTGGCTCTTCCTTAGCCTCATTAGCCACTCCATGTACTGAGGAAGTACTCTGGCACTAACATGCAAAAAACTAATATTAGTGAGTACCTACCGGCTTGAGGACATGCCTGAAGCCTGCTTCCTCTGAATCATTGTGCTGCTGGATGTTGCTATACACAGCTGCTGGCTGTTGTTTTTTATTTGACCATTATACCTGGTAGCCATTTTAGACATGACAATATAGTTTTTGTTGGTTGAGTTTGTTGGAGTTTGACTTTTTCTTTTCAAACACTGCTGTTACACTGCACTTCATAGGCTCATATGTGGTTACTAGACTACTGACCCAAAATATTTATAAGCCTATCTATCCATGTGTACCCAATATAATGCTAGAGAAACCCAATATAAAGGATCTTGCCTAGACTAGAGATCTTAGTTAGCAACGACTGCCTGTATCTAGGAGGGTCACAGGTGAAATCCTTGGCAAGAATTTATGGTTTCCCATCTTGTCATCCAGGCCATGCCCAAACAGGGTCATAGAGGGGCTCTGTTTGATGTGAACTGGCAACCTACTCCAGAGGAGTGTCAACCTCTGAGAGACACATCCGTCTCTCCAACCGGTCCTGTCCATGTCGCAGGACAGGTTAAGGTCCCTGGAGTGGGTAACCCCCGTCCCATTTGACCTGCTGATGTGCAGCACCTCCATCAGGTTTGGATCCTAGACTGCACTGTAGGCCGGCACAAGTCTCCTCTATGTAGTCTGTACACTACTGAGTACAGTGACAGTGACTTCAGCCTGTCAATGTATGATACGTGCTGGAGACCCTGAGTTTTCTTGGTTAGAAATCTCTGAGGTCTCCCAAGTTGCTGCAGGTAACTGGCAAGGCACACACCAAAGACAGCACTGTACTCAATTACTGGCCCGATGAGGGTCGAGTGCTAGGGAGTTATGACTTCTTTCATTCTTGAGGCTTTCTACTTTTTCTGCTTTTGCCTGTCCATCTTTACTTTGCCTAAGCAGTTGTGAGTATTTCCAGAATATTTTCCCTTTGTGGGTGTCTAACAAATTACTAAACTGAATAATGATACTAGCTTTGCTAAGGTTATTTAGCCATCAGTGGCAAACTGCACTGAGCAGCATTTGCTGCTTTTACTGAACTGCTGAAATAATGTGCTGAGATACTGTACCACAGATACAATAAGGGAATGGCTCTTAACCTGTGACGATTCAAAGCACGTACATGCCTGGGAAAACTTTGTCCAGATATTGTGCTGTTCTGTCACTGCAAAGAAGTCATGTGTCCCAGCTGCCAGAAAAGGACCTGGACAGATTTTTTTTTTTTTTGCATTATTTTTCACTTTGTTCTCTGGGATTCTGGACTTGTATTACTGCAGATGATTTTTGAATTTGTCAATTACCTGAGCTGGATTTACTCTGGTGTATATCTGTTACATCAGTTACACTACTTGTCACTGGCATGAAAAGAAGACAAAAGCAGCATTGATCATTAAAATCACTACACCCAGTGACTACAGTGACTTACATACAGAGAGAGACAAAAAGTCATATAATAGCATGTTTTGCAGGTAGAAACAATGGCAATGTGGAAAAAAACTGCCCACACAGTTCCAATAGTAGCAATGGATCTCATAAAAAATAATTTACAGTCATATTTAAATATGCTACAGATACATGTAGCTCCGTATGAATTGCAGAAGGAATCATTACTGGGTATATTGCGGCTGCTGCGAAGAGCACTTTTGGCTAACATCAAGGACTGAATCAATACTACATTGAACTTTAATCATACTTTGACTTGGAAATGGAGTCCATTCCTGACGGTATTAGAAATGCAAAAATCATCAAGAAATTAAACCGAGATAATCCATACCATTCACTAACTTCCTCCTTTACATTCCAAATAAAAACATTTTACATATGCATATACTGCTGTTACTCAAAACATTTACAAAAACAGTAAGCCTCTGTGAACCAACAGTGAAAACAGTGAGTATGACCACAAAATGAAAGTAATGCAATCACTGGTTTAAAATATATAAATATATATTTCATTTAGTAATCAGCAGCTAAAGAAATTTATTATATCATAGCAAAACCTAGACTATTCATAATTTACCAAATTCCTTTTACTGTAGTATAGAGGAAGTCACATTCTCATCACTATCAACATTGCTGTCACTTGAGCCTTCTGTTGAATGTAACACTAGAAGTTAAACCAACAATATGGACATTACTACTTTTCCTAGAAAAGACACATCTGTTCTCAGAACCACTTCCACACACTGAATTGTCAGTCATAATGGGAACCCTCATGATATCAAAGGTCAGAGGGCATTCTACAGATAATTACACAGAGTTGGAGCATCACACAATGAAAAATAACAAAAAAAGGAAAAATAATGACTGCAAACCATGAAATAATTATGGCAAAACCATATGAGGTATTAGATCAATAAAACAACCATGATGGCAAGAGTAGCAACAAATCACTTCATCCATGAAAAGGAAGTGATCCAAAGACCCTTTTCAGACACAAACTAGGCCAAAAGACAGAGACAATTACAATTATGAGTATAATACGTATGATGTAATAAAGCAGGCAGGAGCTGCAGTATAATAGAGGGTACGCAGCATAAAGGTAGGAGAGACAGATCAAGAGAGCACAAGGCCATATACAGTCTGCTGGGAAACAAAGTAAAAAGTCACCACCGTCCTGTTGAGTGGATGACTGAACATAGTCACTTCCTACAAATTATTTCACATTTCCAGTAAGTATCCACCTGCTAAAGAGATGCCTCTATTGCTATATTGAAAGATAATTTACCATTTTGCTTGCAATGTATTCCATTCCTAACCCAATGTAGTAGGCTGCCAGGGCCAGCAATCTCTGAAGGTTTTTATTGGTAGAGAGTTGTGCCCTATTTGTCCGTAGGAATGTCTTCAATGTTCCAAGGCCAGCATACTCCATAATCAGCATATGTGGTTCTGAAAGAAAGACACATTTTTGGGCTCAAAAAATACAAGTTTCTCATGGGAGGGTGAGGGAGAAATATACAGGACAGCATATGTACACAGTCTCACACAGACACAGACACACACACACAGACAGACACACACAGACAGACACACACACAGACAGACACACACAGACACACACAGACACACACACACACACACACACACACACACACACACACACACACACACACACACACACACACACACACACACACACACACACACACAAAACCACCACAAACAGTTTCACTGTAAAAAATCCAACACACCCATGCAGGGGGTTATCAGATTCCTACTTAATATATCTAAATACAAAGTTGCCAGTGCTCAAAGAAAGATATAAAAAAAAAAACAAGAAATAGGCAAAATATAGACTAGAGGTATAAATGCAGGCTATGCAGCTAAATGTGTTGCTCGTTATTAAAAGTGAAACCCTGAGGAGACAACTTCACATACATGTCACAGTTAAACTTGCCTGAAAAAGATCATAATGCCATTTTATTTTGATAGTGAGTATTGCCGCCTTAATATTGTTAAGCATTTCTGGGTTTTTTTTTTACTGCTTATTGTGCCTAAATAAAGTGTATGTAATGACTCCCTCTGCCCCTTCTGATTATATCTGCTAAAGTATTTCATATATGGTTTCTTATTGTGTCATTATTTGTTTACATTGCCATTTCCTAAGCATGTTTTCTTAACTGGCAATATTATGCCAACTGTTCCAACTTGTGGTGCATACATGTGGATAATGGGACACTTATCCCATATATAATTCCAAAGTTATGGGAGGACAATATGATGCTATTTCTATCAATAATGAAATACAATGTCAGATGTTAACAACTGCAGTTCCGTTCTGGTTTCTTTACTTTCTCCTCACTCCAGTGCTGAAAATTCACTCAAGTGTTCTTAGTTTATCTGTCATGAATTTGAATAGTCTGACTGCAGAACAATGGACAAAAGACAGTTTGTTCAGGACTAACAGACTGAATGCTGGTTGAATCAAAATGTAAACTACATTTTTATGGGGGGTGCAAACCCTCCAACACACCCATGCAGGGGGTTATCAGATTCCTACTTAATATATCTAAATACAAAGTTGCCAGTGCTCAAAGAAAGATATAAAAAACAAAAAGTAAAAATTTTGATCAAAGTGCATTAGTCTTATGTGAACAGTCTTCAACAAACTGATCAGCAATTTACAAACCAGTTTATATCTGTCATTACCCTACAGCCATATGGAGCTTATGGTGTACCCTAATATAGTTCTAGATATTCATCTTAGGTAAGGTCAAGGTGAAACTTTTTTTTTTTCCACTTCATGGGGCTACCAAGTAAGGCTGGAGCATCTGTACTCTTTAGTTAGCTCTCATACAAGTATTTTCCACCTTTATTTACCCTTATGATGCTGAATAAACAGTGATGTTCAGAACCACATTATCTCATCATGTGCTTACCTCCACCATTTCCTGTTTCAATTTCCCACCTGTATTTGGAGCTGGTACGGAGGTAGCATTGTTACCTCATAGCAAGAGGTTCTCCCATTCGGTTCTCGGCTTGGCTTGGGAGTGCCTTCTGTGTGGAGTCTGCATGTCCTCCCCGCGGTTGGGTAGTGTTCGAAAGACATGCGTGCGTAAATGGGCGTGCCTTCGTTGAAGGTTGAGCGTCAAGCTGGCACCTCGGTGTTTCGTAAAAATCTACTGCCAATCATTAGCAGACCGGAGTTCTGCTGTGGTGACCCCTTACCGGGAAAAAGCCGAAAGACAAACAACAACAACATTTGGAGCTCAGTTTTTGCTAAATGCTGTGTAGTATTATGGATATGGTTTCGGCCTTCAACATAAGAGAAAATAGCAGTATAATTTGCCTCCCATTTTAGCTAACAAGTGTATTCACACATTCAGGTCAACATCACTGCATTTAGAAATCCAGTGCTATGCCATCAGTTAAGCTTAGTATGTAGAAATCATAAATTCTGGGGACTGATAATAATCTGTCTTACATGCTTCTGAACACACTTCTTCTTGACTATTTAATGCTCCTGTAACACCTCATTTTTTAACAGCAGGAGATAACTACAGTGCTCAGTAATAACAGATGGCTTTGGCATGCTGATTGCCTGGATTCATTCATGAGTCATATGGTGGTCCTATAATACCTAACTAAATTCTGTACACCAAGGACATTGGTGACTATTGTACTTTTTTGGTAGAACTGCTACTGAAAGCACGAATTACTAGTTGCACTGAGTGTAGCTTGACTGCTAAAGGATTCCATGACTTAAGTGGGTGAATGTTCACTGCTCTGCACTGTATCCACCAGCATCATACTAAAATGCCCAGGAGTGGTGTCACTGGCAGTATAAGTGATTTTTTTTTACTGTTCTACAGTGTATTACTGGTAGTATGACATAATACAATACTATTTTATAATGTGTCCTGTGAAGATGGTATATAAACTTTCCACTGTTTTGTTAGTAAGAATGTAGCAAAGATGAGAAATGTAAGTATGTCATTATAGAAAGACAGCTAACATCCTGACTGCAGCCCAAACAACCCACAGTCTATTACTGGTAGGGAAGAATAGGCATGTCCATCTTGGTGGGGGTGGGTGGTGGAAGGTAGAATGAAGCTGGCCATGGAATGTACCATTCCATTTGGTGGAGGGGTTAAGATGCAAAAGATGTGGCCTGAGGGTAGGTATTAGGTTCACCAAACCATTGATGGGTGGTAGCTTTCATAGTGGGAATACTAGAGCATGCGCCCATATTAGGGAGGCATGGTGATATGGTTTGCACATTCCCCTACCCAGGAGTGGAGAGAGGTCTATCATAAATATATTTAAATCTGGAATGCCAGGCTCTTTTTTTTTTTTTTTTTACATTTTAGTGTCAATAGATGCAAAACAGATTTGAGCACACTTTTTAAACAACACTAAGGTACATACCACTGCACAGTTTACATTACACTATTATAAAATAAAACAACTCGCCTTTATGATTTTGGAGGAGGGCAAGCCCCTCTGCACCCCCCACAACCTCTGCTAATTAAATATACCAACTCCAAGATCGCACTACAGTGAGGAAAATGTTAAATCCCAAGTTTTGAGCTGTACAGAGATCTCAATACAGTGTTCGAAGTTCCAAAACTTCAAAAATATGGTCTTGGCCATATGGTCTTCGAAGTTTTGGAAATTTGATAAACTGATAGGTATCCATATAGACATATATATATATATATATATATATATATATTTATTAATAAAATGGGCTGCAGATATGTAAAATGGAAAGTGCTATGAAAGACTGCAGAGAACATATATAAATGATTTGTTCTGAAATTTCAGCTAATTGCAAAGATTAAAGTATGATCATGTTTTTTTTTCTAGTTGGGAAATATACACACACATACACAAACACACACAATAACCTGGGTAAATGTGTGCTATTGCAATCATCTTTCAGAGATGAAACAGAAATTCTAGCTGGTTCAGTAGAGTAGAGTGGGAAAAAGAGGGAAAACAGTTCCCAAAATGACAACCACACAGTACCATACCAAGCTAACAACCACACAGTACCATACCAAGCTAACTGGTCTCCAGAATGACAATACATTTTTCTGCCATAAAAGTCAGGTCATCTTGTTTGTTATTTTCTCTTGTACTTTACAGCTTACATATAGGGCTACTGTGGATTGTAACAGAAGATACAAACACACCATCCTTTAGTGTAGCAACTGTCAGACTTACAACATACTTCAAATGTCTTACTGCTAGCTGTTCATGACAGAAACAGTTTAGGTCCAACTTGCAATGTTCCCCATGACAGATAATGGGAATACCCCATGTGAGTGTAAATACACATCCACATTTAAATATCATAGTGGTGTTCACTGTCACATAGTGTATCTGTAGGTATCAATCTCCATCAGAAAACTACTCTGTAGTGCTTTATTTCTTTGTGGGATTCATTCTCCTTAGTGTCACTGGTCTTCAAGTATCTAGCACAGGTGTCTGTGCCACTGCTACAGGTGTTGTGTGACCCTCACCCCCAGCAGCAATTCTTCCACAGGGATTTTATTCTTGTTACTCTTGTTAACATCTGTATCAGCTCTGCCTTAAGGTAATCATTAGCTTATTAGTGAGATCACAGTATTAAATGGAAGTTATGGAATTAATTTTCCTATATAATATCCCCCTCCCTGGATTCAGCTATGCCTCCTGATGTCTCACCTTGTACTATATTCCAGTCCAGTAGCTGCAGTACATTATTGTGGTATCCTAGCTTTTTCATTATGAATATCTCTCCTTGCATTTTCTTCCAGGAAACACCTGCAAAACGAGACAGGAAACAATGTGTAAAAATGGTCCAACATGAAAGGGAAAGCCAGCAAAACTGTAGTCAAACAGGTTGTCATACATAATGGCATTTGCAGTCTGAACTCATACTGAAACTGATGTTCACTGGAAAGGGTATGACTTTTTTTTATCATTAGAAGGGGGAGGAAAACAAACTGATATGCTTAAAAATTTACTATTAGATATTATTGTTGATGTAGTGTTTCTATATTTTGGCTTGTTGTTTTAGTGAGACATTACTGTTTCTGAATTTTAACTGGAAATACTTACTGACTGTTGCCATGTTCCATGTTCACTTCAAAATCTTCCCATCTATGTCATAATGTCTATACAGACATACATATACATATAAATATCTATATAATTAGATAAGAACATTTTGCAAGAAAAAACCCTCAAACCTAAAAATATTGCTCTAAAAAGATCAAACTTAAAAAAACTGAAAAAAAAAATAGAAATCTATTTTTATGGAGGGGTCAAGCCCCCCTGCAACTTATATATATATATATATATATATACCATCACTGAGACTGCACAACAGTGGGAAAAAGGGCAAATTCCCACTCAAAACTTTACAGAGCTCTCTAACACATGTACTCCAGCAAAGCCGCAAAAGCCAGCAAAACTAAGGAAGTATATATATTGTGAGAGTATGTGTTGTATCTCTATTATCTGCTGGTATCAGACAACCAGGATTCACTGTTTGCCTATTTTCCTCATTCGTTTCCTATTTAACTGGAGAGGCAGAGACAGTAAGAGAGAGATAGCTTAGGGTCTCAGTCACCATCACCCTACAGGTTTGGTATTTTGCCTCTATCCACATTTGGTCATTTCCATGATGTAAACCATACAGTCGCACAAAATGCAGGATCACAAGTACACTTCCATAAGCTCCTCTGAAAGACATCTGGTGGCATCTCTGATTTAGTCTATATGAGCCTGCTGCAGTACCCTGGTCTCTAACTATGGGCTCATAGATATGCAATAGACCCTGAATGTCCTGCCAGGAAAGAAGAGCTGGGATTCACTCATTCAGTCCTCATCCTCCTTCTGCTGACCACTTTCTTATGTCTAGGTTTGTAATTAAACCCAGGTCATAAGAATCTTGTGCCAGGTGACTTGTCCCCCTCCTTCATCAGGTCTTCAGTTGAAGCAAATAAAAACTACCAAAGCAGCCCAAATGTCCGAGTTAGACCCTAACATAAATGTCATAAAAACTGACAGGACAACTACGGCAATAGCTTCCAGTTTAATAAAACATAAAAATAATAAAACACCAATACAGATAAAATGGATCAGCGCTTTCACATAGATAACTACGCTTCATCAGATCCATAAAATCACAATGCTTCAGTCACAGTTTATATACCCATATTCAATCTATCAAACACATGCTAAGTGCAAATTAAAACTAATTAACAAAGTAACGTCATTTAAGTCACTTCTTTCTCTTAAGGTGACATCCAGACAGTGCTGGTTTAATGCATACATTATTATTAAGACCTGGAGAAACATGGGCTTGCATCCTTAAGATCCACTTAAGCTCTACTTGCTCCAAGTAATTGTTATCTCCCTCTCTTGTATTTTTATGCACTTGATGTAACACTCTAAAACTAAAACTATGTGAGGGAAATTATATGTTTGGCTAAAGCGTTATGTACATTTTGATTCCTTATGTCATATAAATGATTATATACCCTGTCTTTCAACTGTTTCAACGTGTTCCCAACATAAAAACTTAAACAATGGTTACAAGTCGCTAAATATATTATATTACTGGTGCTACAAGAGGCATAAAACCTAGGTTTAAACATAAAATTAATAGTAGGATGGTTATAACACTTGTCTTGCTTATAGCTTTACATGTCGAACAGTTCATACAAGGAAACTTATCTAATTTGTACCAGGACTTCTGTCTTGGTTGTTTATCATTACACAATAACTGTTTTAAATTAGGACTGTTCTTATAAGTAAACCTAGGTATGTCCCCCTCAACCCCAGCTGTCATCGTATCTGCAGTCAAAAGGTGCGAGTTTTTCTTTATTATATTACATGTAATGCTGCTGTCATTTGTATACTTAGTAACAAAGGAGAACCTATCATCTTGGTACCTATTCTTAGTCATATTTAAAGGCAGGTCAGATGTAGACTCTGAGTTATTACTAACTGCATCCCTGAAAACCTCTTTCCTTATTGTTCCAATAGTAGATTTATTATATCCTCTATCTACAAACAACTGTTCAAGATTGGCTACTTCTTTCTTCAACACTTCATCATTGCAAATCCTCTTAACCCTATTCATTTGCCCTCCTACTATGTTGGGAAAGATATGTCTGGGATGCATACTACTGTTGTCAAGTATGCCATTCTGCCAACATGATTTGCAAAATAAAGTGGTAGAAATAGTTCCTACTTCATCCTTGGTGATGGAGACATCTAAAAGAATCAACTTTAGTACATGAAGATGTTACAGTAAATCTTAAGAAATCCATAGTGGATTCTAAATATGAGACAAAACCAAGTAGAGAGGATAATTCTCCTTCCCATAACATAAAAATCTCCACCACAAAGCATCTATACATCTTGATGTCCCCACTAAGTATATTATTATATTGATGTTGTGTTTCCCAATAATATACAACCAGATTAGCATAGGAATTAGGGCATAGCTACACCCCATTTCTGCAAATATATTCTACCATGGGTCTATATTACCAAAGCAAAAAACCCTATTCCCGAATACCTAAACATCGACACCTATACCACGAACTGCAAAAATCCCGAATGCACTAAACCGCGAAAAAAAAATATCAAACTGTCATAGTCGGCCAACCCCACCAGCCGCTACATACTACCTACCCAAAGAAAATAAATAAACCACACACATACACTAACCAAACCCTACTTCTAACCTAAGGTAAAGCATCAAAACCCTACCTCTAAGCCTACACTAAACCCCACATACACAACTAACTATGCACTATCCTTAACCCTAAGGTCCGTAACTACCGCACACGTCCCCTACACACATACACCCAAACAAAATAAATAATCCACATACATACAATTAACAAAACCCTACCTCCAACACTACACTAAACCCCACATACACAACTAACTATGCACTATCCTTAACCCTAAGGTCCGTAACTACCGCACACGTCCCCTACACACATACACCCAAACAAAATAAATAATCCACATACATACATTTAACAAAACCCTACCTCCAACACTACACTAAACCCCACATACACAACTATCTATGCACTATCCTTAACTCCTCCCTAACCCTAAGGTCCGTAACTACCGCACACTTCCCCTACAGACATACACCCAAACAAAATAAACAATACACATACATACACTTAAAATAACTCTACTTCTAGCACTACACTAAACCTTACATACATTACCTATCTATATACTTACCTTAATCCAAATCCTAACACTAAAGTCCTATCTATCGCACACTTACCTTACGGAGCTATACCGCAGATGGGCCAACCAAAACAAATCGACATTTTGGAATTCGCGGTTTTGTACGTTCGGGATTTCTGTACTTCGCGCAATATGGGTCGACATCTTCGTATTCTCTCATACAGTTTTTCAAGTTCGTAATATAGACCCTTCTACCATCATACATGAATACATTATAGCATAGGATCAAATCCAGTAATGTACATATCAGGGTTACTTCATCATTACATAGAGCTTTCAAATCATTCAACACTTCTCTCACTACCTCTATACCATAGTCATTTTGTATTGATGTGAAAAGACTTTGAACATCCATAGTAACCATCAAGCAGTGGGTTGTGTCAAGTTCCTCATTACAAACATTGAGATCTCTCAAAAACTGTGTAGTATCTTTGAGAATGGTGGATATGTTTGCAATCAACGGCCCTAACTTGCCTTCCACATAAATAGACAAGGGTCCTGTTTCCCAACCACTATTGGTCTCATTGGTGGCATATGTAAAGATTTGTGAACTTTAGGTAACCCCTTTATGTATGATATAACCGGATGTTCAACTCTAAAATAATGATATTGCATTTCATTTATCTGTCTGCACATCAACAAATCATAGAGAGTATCACCTATCACCAGGTCTTCAGTTCATGAGCTAAACTGGTCAATACAGTCCAGTATCCACACAGGATGACTACTCATTAAGTGGGTCAGAGACAGTATCAACTTACATACAAGTTCAATGGAACTTTGCACCCCGCCATGGCAAAATACTGCCATGCACATCTAGCTTCCAGACACACACAGGCAAGAAATTATCACTGTTTTTAATGCACAGTGCATAAATCATCTTCAGATGAGCTGCCAATGGTGGCTGGTGACTTCAAAGTGGGGGGAGGCTACAAGAAATAACTGAACCAGTAGAACTATATTATAGTGGGTCAATGTCCAATTACTTGTAATCACACAACAGATGGTTTCTGTTGCTTTCATCCACAGACTGCCTCAATACCCATTCATTCTAGCTGCTTTATTGACTATATTAACCTCAAATGTCTGATTGTTGTCAACACAGCCAGCCTTAGTTGAACTGGAACCCTAGATAAAAGACAGCATTAAGCCCATGTGTTGCACACTGGTCCCCCATTACCACTCAGTGCTCCCTTTTTCTCCCATCATGGCACAACACCATCTAAAAAGTTTACCTATTTTGCATTTTTTCTACACTTTATCATACCTTTCAGTAAAAACTACAAGAAACACTCAGTCATGCTAGAGTTTTCACTATACAATACCTTAATCCTCCTGTAGTGGAGGCCCACGGGATACATGCAAATGACCCCTGTAGGACACATCATTATTTCAGCAACATGACTTCTGAATGTCCATGACTTTTTACTTTTTTAAGTCTTCACTGGTGCACTCAGGCCAATAAAACCAAACCCCACTAGCTTTAGACATGGCATGTTTTGCCCATTTGTTGAACCCATCAGTACAGCATTGAGGGGATTGTTTGGCCATACCTTGGAAAAACAGAGTTTAAAAATAAGCAGATGCTCATAAAATTAGGGTAATTGTAAAATGTCCCAAATAACCTCCAAACCAAAGGAAATAAAGGTCACACAGAAAGATCATTTAGTAAAAACTGCAAGAAAAAAAAGACCTATTCAAACCGGAGTCCTCACTATGTAATACCTTAAACCTCCTGTAGTGGAGACCCATAGAATATATGCAAAGGCCCATTTAGGACAGGCCAGTGTTTCAACTATATGGCTTCTGAATTCCAACTCCTTTTTACTTTTTTCACCCTGTACTACTGCACTCAGGCCACTAAAGCTGAAATACATTTTGACACACACACACAGACACACAGAGACACACAGAGACACACAGAGACACACACACACACACACACACACACACACACACACACACACACACACACACACACACACAACTACAATTACAGTCACTTGCATGAGTAAAAAATCATAAATGTTAAGAAGCCAAGTAGCTGAAACAATGGTATGCATGCCCTAAATGGGTCATTTGCATATACCTTATAGGCCTACAGCACAGGAGGTTTAAGGTATTACATGTTAAAGATTCATATTTGGCTGAGATTTTCTTGTAGTATTTATACACACTAACTGGCCAAGACTGCACACTGTAATAAGCATGGAGTAAGGAAGTGAATTAAACCAGGATTTTAAGGGTCTCTAGGGTCCAAAAAGTCAGAGGATTCTACATGACCTAAGGTGCATCTTAGAGTTTTTTCCAAACTTTTCATCCAATGAGGGCCTGAACAAAGATCACAAGTAAATAAGGAATACTCTTAATGTTTTATTTCAAGGAAAAATATGTTCTGTCCAAAGCTTAATGTTCAAAGCTGACAAAAGAGTAGTTTCTAATATAACTGAGAAGACAAATGCTTGCAATGACATAGAAATCACATCTGGTACTAGTGTCTGTCAGAACCATTGCAGCCCCACCACACTAAGATGTGATAACAATTACTACCACTCATGTAACTGTGTACACCTCAGACCTCTGATTGCATTCAAATGAATCAATAAGCCCATTTCAGCTTACTAGTGTCACAACCAAAGAGCGTAGCCTGCTGTACGCCCCCCATCCTTACACACAAAGAAAACCACAATGATATGACTGCAAATACCTCAGATGTCTGCTTGCAATCAAATAAATGAATAAAAACATAGCCAGTGACCAAAGAATGTGTTTTAGCACATTGTTCTTAGAACTATACAGTACAACCCATTGTACCCCATTAACACAGAGAGATGCAACCACTGTTACAGCCATGTGTATGACTGTATATATATCTCAGATCTTCACTTGCAAAAAAATTAATTAATAAATGTATAAAAAGACCCAGAATTTTTTTACACTTGCTGCTATCAGAATCATAATGTGCAATCCACTGCAACTCATCTACACACACACACACACACACACACACACACACACACACACACACACACACACACACACACACACACACACACTTACAACTATTTGTAAAACAGCTTCAATCAATGAATGACTACATAAATAATAGCCCAGGAATTTCTCTAATTTGTTGCTCACAGAACCATAAGTGTGTCCCACTCCATCTATCCTCTGCCCCCCATACACATAAACACATGACCACAGTTATAGCCGCCTGTATACATGTGAACATCTCTGATCTCTCCTTGTAATCAAATGAATGAATAAATAATGGCAAAGGAATTTATTTCAGCTTGCTTTTACAGAAACATAGTGCAACCCATTGCAACTGTCCTGCATACATATAAACAAGCACATATTATCACAATCACAACCACCGCTATACCTGTGTGCACTTCAGATTTCTGCTTGTGATTAAATTAATGAATAAAAACATAAACAATGACCTAAAAATGTATTTCAGCACATACCCCTCAATTGTCCCTGATTTTCAGAGACATCTCTGATTTTGGCTCAGATTTTATCTCTAACCCTCTTAATCCCTCCTGAGAATGGTGACTTTTGGAGAAAAGGCAGAGAATTAAACTGAATAAATTATTGCAGAAATAACAGCTACTGACTTCTTTTACTTTAGAAAATGTAAATTAATTCACATGTTCTTATTATGTCAATGTCTCAAGTTAATACTACTAATATTTTAAAAATGTCCCTGATTGTCCCTGATTATTTGTGGATTTCTCTCTGATTTTGATGAGATTTGTCCATGATTTGTTGAGAGCTATGTTTCAGAATGTTGTTCTCATAACCATACAATGCATTTCATTGCAGCTTCAAACACAAAGAGATGTAACCAGAGTTACAGCCACATACATGACTGTGTATATCTCAGATCTGAGCTTACAATCAAATGAATGCATATATAAAAAAATTACCCAGAAATGTATTTGAGCTTGCTATTATCAGAACCATACAATGCAAACAATTGAAACTCCCCTCTGTACGCGTGCGCACACACATACATACACAAACACTCTCACATACACACACATAGCCACAATTACAGTCACTTGTAGGACTGTATATACCTCAGATCTCTGTTAACAATGAAATGAATGAATGACTACATAAATAATGGTCCAGAGATTTATTTCAGCTTGCTACTGTGAGGACCATAAGTGCAACCCACTGCAGCGCTCCAGTGCATACACGCACACACAGACACAGACACAGACACACACAGACACACACACACACACACACACACACACACACACACACACACACACACACACACACACACAAGCACACTAATGTGACCGAAATTACAGACATTTGCATACCTGTGAACATCTCATATCTCTGCTTGTGATCAAATGAGTGAATAAATAATGAGAAAGGAATTTATTTCAACTTGTTGGTATCAGAAACATGCAGTGCAACCCATTACAACTGCCCTGCACGTGTGCACCCCCCCCCACACACACACACATTACCACAATCACAGCCACCCCTATACATGTGTACACCTCATATCTCTGCTTGCAATCAAATGAATACATAAATATTCAGATAATGGCCCAATAATTTATTTTAGCTCTCTGCTATCACAACTATACAGTACAAGATATTGCAACCCCTCTCTACACACACACACACACACACACACACACACACACACACACTCGCATGCATGCAATACCTCCCAACTGTGTCTGGTTTGGGCTCAGAATCTTGCTTTGTCCAATTATATTTGACAAGAACATATACATTTAATTGAAAGTTTTGATACACATCCAATAACTATTTCAGATCACACACCAATAACTAAAATAAAAACACAGGGTAATGAAATAAAAATGAAACACTGGCGCTTTCCCATCTAGCTGTTAAAAAGAGAGGGATTTATGGAATGGGTTGTGGAAATAATTTGGGAGTTATTAGAGAAGATAGAAATTTCTTCTGAAAATATAGCTAGGAAGTGGGATAAAATGAAAGTGGAGTTTAAAAATAGAGTGGAAATAAAAGAAAAAGAGATATTTTAAGAAGCAACAAGAAATATTTAGAGGGACTGATAAACGTTAAAAGTGTTGCAGAATAGGGGAAATCTCAAAGAACAAGAAAAGGTCCAATTGCAGAGTGATAAAGAGAAAATAAGAGACTACCTTAAGACACATGAAGTTTAGATAGATTGTTGTTAAGCAACTATCTTTTGATAATAACTCCAGAGTACAAAACACAAAAACGTTTATCTCAACAGCTCAGGTAACATAAAGTACAAAAGGTTATTGCCTAGCTTAGGGAGTCTATAATAAGGAAAACAACCAGAAATCCTGTATTTGACATTTTTTCTGACCTGTTAATTACTTAGTTTTTTACTAGATGATATCAGACAGGTGTATTTTTATATTTATAGTGTTCTAGTTAGATTATGTTTATGGTTAGATAGCTATGAGTTTTTTTCTTGATTTTGGTACTTGTCACAGACCTGATGAAGGCTTTATTGCATTAGGTAGCCACAAGTGGTTTTAGTTAAAAGCCTTTTTATGTGTATTTTACACTTTTCTTAATAACTGATTTTGGAATGTGGGCTGCAAATAGTAGGTAGTGTTTTCCTTAACTAGGATTTAGTTTGATCTAATCGGTAGTAGTGTGTGGGGGAGGGTACTTGCTGTTCTAAAATGCACGTTTACCCTGTTTATACTGTTTGCCTTGAATAGGCTGGTTTAAAATTAAACAACACATACATTTTCCACACCTACTTTTAAATATAGAAAAGCTGATATGTTTAACATTGTTAAAATATTTCTGATTTTTTTGTTACTGAGGATTGCTTGTTTGTGACGAATAAAGGCTTGTTGCTTTGGATCATTACCTGGGTTTCATGATTTTTGGAAATTATTGTGACTGAGCTCATCAACAAAGTTTTAAGACTACTAGTTTCTTTGTTTTTTTATTTTTCCTCAACACTCGTGGTAGTGAGGTTGGAACTAGACAGATTCCTGTGCTTGTTCATTTTCTTATTTTACTAGTAAGTACCTCTGCATATGTGGGTTTATGTGAAATCCTTATTTAGTGTAGAAAGTGATGTGTGCTGAAAACCTGTTTGGCATTCAATTTGTCTGTATGTGAGAGCCTTGCCTCCATTTTCATAGTATAACTACATCTCTCACATACAGTATTTGTTTGTTTCAGGATTAAGTGGTTGTCAGTATACATGAGACAATTCCTGCATTGCTCCAGGATGCCCATGTCCATTAGGCTGGCTACAGAGATAGTAGGAAACTGACAACCATGGTATCAGGGTCTTATTCTGGGTTTTATCAGGGGAAAGAAATGGGTTAATTAAACTGGACTGTGCTGGTAGCACAGAGACTATGAGTGGGACCTACAATTTATGTAATCTAAGGTTAACCAACAGAGCGATGCTGCTCAACGTACAACTTAGTTGCTCCTACAGCAGCATAGGTCTACGTATGGTTTCAGTGAGAGTTATTCTAGGGAAAATATATCTTCAAGGTATTTGTATGTATACAAGGCACTTCTAACTGCAACTGTGCAGACAGCAGGCTTATACACAAAGAGGAACATGTTTTAAGCCAACTACCAACCATGAAAGCACACAATAAGCCTTCCACTGGCAATCCCCAACTAAGATAGATTTAGATCAATACACGTCTGCCACAAGAGTGCAGACAAAAAACCTTCTTAATGTAAAAATGGCTGGTTTGGAGCCCAAGTGTAAGAAGATCAATAAATAAAATAATAATACAAAAAGCTCCCAATGAAAAAGAAAACTCTGCAATTACAAAGCACATTTATTTATTTCATTTTATTTAGTTTTGTTTACCAGGGTAAAACACTAATCAGAAATGATTGATTGCAGGCTCTGCATGCACAGAACAACAAGATCAAATACAATAACAAAGGCAGATGCAAAGATACGAGTATTTATAGAAATAATAACATCACTGTGAAGAATTGATGTTTAATTACATTACTGCAAAAATATTGTCATTACAGCATCATTGGAAAGAATTAACATTACGTCATTGCAAAAAAGTATTGTCAGATAATGTAAAATTTAGCAAATAGTGTATAACTGAGAAGAATTATGGTAGCAAGCTATATACTTATTTACATAAGAGTTAATTTGTAGGAAATTGTGCTGTTAGAATAGTGATGTGTAGGGCAGAGAGTTACAGCAAGTAGAAGGTTTTTTTGGATGATACGTCATGTTTTTAGACACTTGCATTTGTGTGGTTCAAATAGAAATTGCTTGAGTTGGGGCCTCAATTTTGTGTAGGTAGATATTTCTGAGATATTTGAAGGGGGGATTGCCAAGGTTTAGATGTGCATAACCAGAAGCTGTGGTTGCAGCAATGAAGCTTAGTTGTGGGGATTATAAGTGAGGGTAGATGTGATAAGTTTAGCAGTGAGTGGTGATGGGATTTTCTGATGTAGTTTATATAGCTGTGAGTGTAGGAGAAGGTTTGCCCTGCCTAGAACTGGAAGTTATTTAGCTTTGGAGAGTGTGACGTAATGATGATCTAACCAAAGACAGCTGGTTCTGAAGTGAAATTTTGTTGAAGAAGGTTTGCAATGTTGTGGCATTTTTGTCTGAGGCTGTTGCAAATATTTCCAGTACTCCATAATGTCTACCTCTGCCTATTGCAGGTCTGGCAGGTGAAGAGAGAGAAACAGAGAATTTTTGAGTCTCAAAAAAAAGAGGTACTTATTTTTACATGGTTGGTGTTTTATAAGTATCATGAATGAAACATAAAATTAAGAGATACAGAAAGCAATCATCACTGCATTAAGTCCAAAATATTACATCAGGTTATGACAAGAATACTCATTTCAACAAGTAGAATGAAAGCACGAAGTTGTAAATCCCTCTCTAAGGCCAAAAACTCAGCATCTATGGTACATGAAAATATCCCAGGCTGTGGCCTACATGGGCTCCAACGAGAATTAGCAACACCATTGGGTACTATTTTCAGTCATAGTCTAAGCACTGGCTTTGTCCCAGCTGAATGGAAAATGGCCATGGTTATTTCCTTGCACAAGGGTGGTGCTTCCACTGACCCCGGAAACTATAGACCTATTAGCCTGACTAGCCTTATTTGCAAGGTGATCGAGCAAATCATCATGGACCTTATCAACAAAGATATAGGTAAGCTCCAAACACTTGACCCTACTCAGTTTGGAATTGCCAAGGGGAGATCATGCCTGTTAAACCTGGTGGACTTCTTTGAGACAGTCACCAGGTTCCTGGACAAGGGGAAACCTGTGCATACAGCCTACCTAAACTTAGCCAAGGCATTTGACACTAACCCCCAGTCAGGCATCATTGAAAAACTCACTCAGCTAGGTTTCAACCCTTATAACGTTAGATGGGTCACTAACTGGCTCACTGATAGAACACATATAGTCAAAATAGGGGAAGTCGCCTCCAACAGCAGACCTGTAACCAGTGGTGTTCCACCGGGATCAGTCCTGGGACCTCTACTGTTTGGAATCTGTTCCTCTGAAGTACAAACAAAAACTTAAAGTCTGTGGCTGACAAAGTTTGCTGATGACTGGAAACTGGGAGCGGTCACACACAAACAAATGATTAGTGCCAAAGTCATGACCTTAAACTCAATGCAAAAAAATGTATTATCATCCCTTTTAGTAAGAGCAATGTTTCTGCTAACTACCACATCAATAGCAACACCCTAAGTATGCACTTGGTGGTGAAAGACCTGGGCACACAGGTTGACAGCAATCTTACCTTTGATCACCATGTCTCCACAGTGGTAAGAAGGGCATTCTATATTGCTCATCTCATAATTAAGGGCACTGCCTCCAGAAAAAAAAAGGCTATAACCTCTCTGTACTCTTCCCTCATCAGGCCAATAATTGAGTACAACGTCCCTTTTGGTATGTACGTTTCTAAGCACCTGTAGCAATTGAAGAAGCCACAAAGGTTCCTCACAAGGAAAATTCAAGGTCTTCAGCATCTATCCTAAGTGGGTCATCTGAAATCACTGTCACTTTATTCTGTTTCATGCAGACTATTAGAGATGATCTCTGCCTTGCATATAAGGCAATCTCTGACCCTGCTTTATTGGAAAAGCTGCATATCCACAAGTCAAATGATACATGGGTTACTCGATCTATCCTAAGTGGGTCGTCTGAAATCACTGTCACTTTATTCTGTTTCATGCAGACTATTAGAGATGATCTCTGCCTTGTATATAAGGCAATCTCTGACCCTGCTTTATTGGAAATGCTGCATATCCACAAGTCAAATGATACATGGGTTACTCGATCTAAAGACCTTAACCTGGTATGTGACATTACTAGAATCTGCTGGAGGGACAGATTTCTCTCCCAGAGGTTACCACACTTTGGAACAGACTCCCACTTCATGTCAAATATAGCACCTCATTGGTCCTTTTCAAAAGCAATCTGGACGATTGGATGGGTAACCGTAAATTCACCCTGGGGGTTCCACCTGTGTCCCACTTGGACATGGGCATTAGGTGCTGATCATGGAAATAAGGGTAGAACTTGGCTAGGCTTGTAAGGGCCCTAGGGCCATTAGCCTAGTAACTTTCTATGATCCTATATGAAGCAATGTTGAAAACTCTGTAAGAGTGTGGTAATATGAGATATAAAAGTGTGAAATAAAAAAGAGATATGTTATAGATGTGACAAATGTATTTATTTTATTTATTTAACATTTGTTTCCCAGGAAAGTCTGACTTAGAATGAGCCAGTTTTCAGCAGAGACCTGGGGAGAGATGCTCCAGATGCATGTCTTTGCAATGTGGGAGGAAACTGCAGCACCTGGAAGAAACCTACATGAATACAGGGAGGACATGCAGGCTCCACACAGAAGGCACCCCAGCCGAGAAGCAAATTGGAGAACCTTTTGCTGTGAGGCAAAAGCACAAACTGCTGCACCATTGCTCCATCCAAATCTTGTCCACCCGGGGCAAGTCTTTTGGTGTTTACCAATCAATACTTCTGTAGCAGACAATCCACATCTGTCTCCTGAGATAGAACAGCTGGTCATCAGTCACTCAGTCCTGCCTATTTTGGCCTCCTCCTCTGCCACAGGCTTCATGCTAACAGATTCAGATGTCCCATCTTGAGGACAGGGAGTCAGACTGTCTGCTGCACCAGCATCCTAGCAGCACTAGGTCTTCTGGCTGACTCTGCATGATTATATCTTATTGTAAGCCATGAAGGAAAGTATGGAGGCAGCAGCAGGACTGATGTTTGTACACACTGCAGATTTAATAAGCACAATCAATCTGAGCAGTAGGAGAAAATGGAAATGCTTTCTCAATTATGGATGATAGCTGCCAGGTGCTTGACTGTTGCCACCCAACACTCTGGCAACGAGTGTGGTAACCAAATGGTTAATCCCCTCGTAAAGTGCTGTCTATGTGTGTATAGCTTTAAGACTAATGAGCTAGCTACTGTGATTCATAATTCCATGTGGTGCAAAGACGTTCCATTCCAGAGAAATAAACTGGATTATATACCATGCAGAAGTTAGATTACAGCTACTTTGTGTGTGTCTGTGTGTGTATGTGTGTGCATGTGCAAGTGCATGTGTGTGTGTGTATTATTTGCTAAGCCTCTGGGGGTGAGGTGGGATGTTACTCTGAGAAGGACAGTGGGAATTCATGAATAAACAACACCAAGGCAAGGTTAATTGTTAACATAGTGGCGGAGGGTGGAGGCAAAAAAAAAAAATAGATCTTGCCAAATAAGTTTAGTTAGTTTTGTAATTTGGTAAAGTCAATCCTTTGTTACTTGTACTTTAGCAGAATATCTAATTCTGTACCAGAAAGAATACTAATTGGAAAATAGAAGTAGGCTGAGTTGTGTGAACTTGCAGTAAACTAGGTAAAGCTGGGGTTGACAGGAAAGTGATGATAAGAGGTGTTATTAATATATGCTGGATACAATTACGGGAATAGGAAGTATATTTAGTTATCTGTGAATGACAGTACACTAGGGTGTTGGTCTATGCATGCTGATAGATTTGATAGCCTAGATCTGTGAGTAGATGTCAGCTTGGTTTGATTGTGAAGAGATTTAGGTGATACATATCAGTTGTGATAATCCATGAATAGTTTATAAGATGAGAGAGGAAATCCTAAATGCATCAGTGGCTGAAACCTAAAAAGAATTTGAGGTAATGATCACATCAGCAATATACTGTGTAGCATGGTGTGAAAGGTTTGTAGCCAAGGTGTCTTGTATGCCAAAGTACCGCAAAGTCTGGGGTGTAGAATCACCTGCAATCTTGCTATAATAAAACTCTTTCCTCAGATGTTTTTAGAGCGGTGTATTCATTGCTAGACATCATTTTATGTAAAAGAAGAAGAAACACACTAAAATAGTGACAAGTGCGACAGAGTTGCAATATTAAAACAGACAATGTGCTGAGAGTTAAGCCCCAGTGACAGAAGGTAAATAAGACAGGGACATCTACGATAATTAGAAGAAGGGTACAGGGTGTGAACAAGATACTGTGTGACATTTAAGGAGGAAAAAGTCACTTTCTGTACATGGAAAGTATATTTCCATGCTTTTTTATTGTATAGATAGATAGATACTGGTTCCTCAGCAAAGAGTTGACCTTCTGTCTTGTTAGTGGTACTCCACTTGCCTGTATAACCTGAAAGTCTACCTCATCCCTTGGAAGAGGGTTTGCTCTCAGAGTGGGGTGACATCCCAGAAACAGATCTAATTCTCTCCAGATCAGTGGAGTATGGGTCTGCTCCAGTTTACTGTCATATTTAGCATCCAACAGAGGATTTTTGTATGCCACCAATTCTTATCATCTGGTGACAGGCCAGGACATTGCTTTAACAGGGTTTATGACATCAGAGTGTGAGTATATGCTCTCATATGCGTGGTTCAAATACAATGCATACACATGGATTGGTTAGCTAAATCTTACTTCTAGTGATCCATACATAAGACAAAATCCATCTGACCAACAAATGGCACTTGTACATTAGGATCTTGCCACATCTCAAATAATCTCAAATATTTCTAATAGCACTCACCATCACAGCCCATCTAACCTCGCCCTACTTCAGCAACATTAGAATTCCCAACATAAGTCACCCCACCTCAACCTCACTTCTAACATTCACTAACTACCCCTTAATCTTCTCACCCTCACTCTTTAACCACACCACCTATGACCTACACCCCCTACAAACTTCTCCATTATCAAAGCTAATCTAGCGTATCCATACAGTGTGACTTAGCCTTCTCCAAATACCTACAAACCATAATAAACATTGCCTCTCACCTGCTATGCAGTGGTGATACCAACCCCAACCTAGGTCCAATAACAAGTCCAACAAATCACCAAAATCAGCCTAGAACCAATACTAGCCTACATAAGAAAACATCTGATATTCTAATAATAAATCATAACATAAGAAGCATCCTTAAGAAAACCATTGAGCTCCATGCAACCATAGCATTATACTTACCTGACATCACCTTCCTCACAGAAACATGGCTTAAACCACACATTAAAAATGAAGAAATCCATCCCCCTGGTTATAGCATACTACGAAAAGACCGTACAGCTAAAAGAGGAGGCGGAGTCGCTCTCCTATATCAGAAAAACATCAATGTTGAACTATTTAACATAGAAATTCCTGTATTTAATAATGCAGAGATCCTACTTGCTAAGGTAAGACTAAATACACAAAAACAGCTAAATATCCCTCCAGGAGATAATATCAAAACTCTAGAATCTCTTCTCCACTGGACATCAGACCCCCCCCCCCAATGAAACCATTATACTAGTCGACTTCAATATTGATTGGACCTCACTTAAATCACCCCACCCCTCAAATCATATTAACCTTTACAGCTTCTCACAGCTTATACAAACCCCTATCAGGGTAGACAAAACCTCAAAAAAAGAATCAATACTAGACTGGATTCTCACCAATCGCCCATCTTCCTCCCATAATTTCGGTACTCTACCCGACACTCTAAGCAACTGCCTCCCAACCTTCTTCATCAGAGACTAAACTAAACTCACTAGAACTAGCTCTCTTTAACACATCAGATACACTAAAAACTTTAGGGGTGATGACCTTAACAAAGCCCTTAAATACTCTAACTGGTCCCCTCTTTTAACACTTCCTTTAGATGAAGCAGTTGAGTATTTCAACACTATCTTCTTAAGCCTTCTCAATCAACTTGCCCCGCCAAGACAGATCTGCACTAAAACCATCTATGCCCTATAACTTACCAAGAGCACTAGGCAATTTATGAAACAAAGGGACAAAGCATGGGGCACCTGGCACAAAAATAAAACTACTCCTAAAAGGAAAACATTCTTAGAACTGAGAAACACTGTAAAAAACAAATGAGACTAGACAAACAAAAATACTATAGTGAAATTCAACTAAGCACAATATCAACCAACAAAAGTTCTGGGCCACTATAAACAGTATTCTCCAACCAGGTAAATCACCAACTCCTCATCCAAGCATAGACACCACCTCCATAAACAGCCACTCAATTCAATGAGTTCTTTACCAACTCTATACTAAAGCTGCTAACAGACCCACCCTCCTCAACCCCCACTATACTATATAACCCATCAAATAACACCAACTCCTTCACCCTACAACCTAGACATCTAATCAAACTTAAGCCCACCCCCCATAGCAGTAGACAAACTACCTGCCAAATTCCTACAAATAGCCACCAAAGCCATTTCCTACCCAATCTCTATAATCATTAACAGATTAGTCTCAGAACAAAAGGTGCCACTTCGCTGGAAAAGCTCCTACATTATACCAATACACAAAGGGGGCACCTCCACTGACCTAACAAACTACAGCCCTATAGCTGTACTTTCCCCACTGGCTAAAATACTGGAAAAATGTATCCACACCCAGATCTTAACACAGCTCCTCTCCAAAAATCTTCTTGCTGAAACTCAGCATGGATTCCATCCCAACTATAGCACTACCACTGCACTCATCCATTTTATTAACCTAGTAAATGTGCAATGCAACAACAACCAACTAGTGTCTGCAGTTTTCCTTGACTTATCAAAGGCATTTGATACAATCTCCAGTACAAAACTTCTAACATCACTCTCAGAATTAAAACTAACTACCCCCACTCTATTATGGTTTCAAGACTATCTCTCCCAATGCCAGCAAGCTGTTCAATTGAAAAACTCCCTTCCCCCTACTTCCTGTAAAATTAAGAGTACCCCAAGGATCAATCGTAGGACCCTACTTTTCACTATATTTACAAATAATCTTCACAAAGCCACCCTTCTAGCAAACCTGGTTCAATACGCTGATGAATCTACCTTAATCTGCTCTGCCCCCACCCTCCAACAATTTCACATCAAGACCCAAGAAGCCTTTACATTCATCGAAACTTGGCTAACAAAGTCTCAGCTAATACTAAATCTTAAAAAGACCCAACTTATGGTCTTCCATCCTTCCAAAGCAGCAGTACCTACTCCCCTGTTCTCTATTTCTGCATCAAGTAATACTCCTATCTCCCCCGTCACACAAACCAAATTACTAGGGGTCATTATTGACAATAATATGAAATATGACAAACACGTAGCTCATACAATATCCAAAGTCAACAAAAACTAGGTGCTCTTTACAGATGTAAAAACTTCCTAACCAGCAACAGTAAAGTGTCCCCTGCTCATACCCATCTTCTCTCTACTTTACTGTATGCTTCTCCTGTCCTAATTAATCTAAACAAGAGCGATTCAAACAAGCTATCTGTATGCTACAACAAAATAGCAAAATTACTATAAACTCCTCCTACCATACCCACCACTGTCAAGCCCTAAAACAGCTTTCCTGGCTGGAACTCCTAACACCTTAGCTCTTAACCAACTTCTTCTAGCTCACCAAATACTTTACCAACCTGGCAAAACCCCAGCCTTACAAGACCTGATCACCCTCTACTCCAATAAATCGAGAACATAGATCCGCTAACAAGGCACTAATCGCAATATCCAAAAGCCATTATAGCTCTGGTGACTCCCTGTATTCTAGCAACATTGACAAGACTTGGAACTCCCTACTACTACAAATCATGGTACAACCTAACAAAACCATCTTCAAAAAACAGATTATTTCCCACCTAAACAACTCCTGGACATGCCAACTGCCTAGCACCTGGCTAACACCTTTCCCCTACCATTATCCAACTTCTTTAAAACTCCCACAGATGCACTATATTTATTATCACACATTACTTACCAACTCACTGCCTCCTACTCCCCACTGTCCCATCTATACACCCACTAACTCTCCCCTAGACTAAGTTGAAAAGTTTTCCCTTAAAATGTCAGTGAACCTCATATGAACTTTTCTATATTCTCCTCCTTTGACAAACTGACTAGTATTTTTAGTTTTTCCTTTCTTCTCTTATCTTCATTACATCTTCATGATTATCTCTACTAAACATATTGCATGAACGACAATCATATGTTACTGCCTGCTATACTTTTAATTGCATGTATAAGCCACTCTGCTTATGTAAATATCTTATGCAATCATATGTTATTATCTGCTATAGTTTATAACTGTATGTGTAAACCACAATGCTCATGTAAATATCTTATCTATAGTATGTTAGCAATTGTTTCTGGAACTTTTTTCCTTGGGCCTCCGCTGAAAACAGGCAGCTTTGTCCAGTCGGACCTCCCCGGTAAACAAATGTAAAATAAATAATTAATTAAATTTCTCCACTCAGAACAGGTGAGTTTACATTGAGCACTCACTCCTATTACCTCTATAGCTGACTTCTCCTGTACCTAAGCTTGCTAATCATATACGAGTCAACTAGATTGTAGTCAGATCTCTGTCTCTGCCATGGAGCCAGCGAAATGTAGGTCTAATACTAGTATAGGAAAGCATTTCTTTACCAAAACAGTATTGGAAAATTAGAATAACTTGCCAGTGGAATGGTGAGTTATTCCAATACCATGTTTTTAAATAGGTACTGACATACTTGGAAGGAGAATGTAATGGGATAAGAGATGGAATAGACATACATACATACATATATATATATATATATATATATATATATATATATATATATATATGTAATATATATATATATGTGTAATATATATAAATATATATATATATATATATATACATATATATATATATATATATGTGTGTGTGTGTGTGTGTGTCTGTGTAGATATGCAGTTGGGCTCATCTTATTTCAGCTTTTTCAATTACTTCTTCCATATATTTGTATTTATGGTAACCTGATAAGGAGAAAGAATTTGCAAAGTATGAGGAAATTTGCAATGCAATCACAGAACAGATGTGATAAAACCCAAGTCTTGTTCACTTATTTACTTAGTCAACTATTCAAAATGTATCTATATGAGAAAAAAAAAAAATTAGTCTGTCGACTAAGTGACACCATGGATGAACTTCTCATTCTTCAGAACAGGCTTACCATTTTTGATAATTTTGCACGTTACTAACTTATGTCCTTTGCAATTGCCTCGGCGAAGCTTGGCTTTGTAGAAGCATCCTCGTTTTCCATTTTTCAGAAGTTCCTGGAGTGATATGTCCAGTACTGTAAATGTGGACATCTGTGGTGAAAGAAAAAGAATAGATAATCACTCATCATAGGACTACTATTTTTTAATTAGCTGATAGCTGTTGTAGTGGCCAACTTTACACATCTGGTAACCAAATTATTAGTTTGTTTTTGACATCTTTCAACTCTCAAACCTGTTGAAGTGCAAGTAGATTTGACAGCTGTATTATCCTGCAAATATGTGCTTCTAAGAAGCCTGTGCCTGCTATGTGCA
The DNA here is from genome assembly GCF_019279795.1 of Protopterus annectens. Taxonomy (NCBI): domain Eukaryota; kingdom Metazoa; phylum Chordata; order Ceratodontiformes; family Protopteridae; genus Protopterus; species Protopterus annectens. The sequence continues at coordinate 696,349,699 of NC_056747.1, forward strand.
TTGTTCATGTAGCTACATTTTTACCACAATAAAAATCAATTAAATTTTAATTTTACATGAAAAGAAGTGCATAGTTGGCATATAAGTGCCCATGGCTCAACCGGAGTGCCCTTTAGAACTTTTAGCTTCACTTTTCTTATATGAAAGTCTATTGCTGTTTTTTCACTAATAGCAAACATTTCCTTATTTTATTATTATTATTATTATTATTATATTTTGGTCTGTTAGCCATGTTAATTTACTCCAAGTTACAAAAAGAGCATTTGAGTAAACAGAATGCAAGGTGGTCTATGTCTGCTCATGACACAATTTAAAGACTGTTCTAGGTTATTTAGCAAACAGACAAGAAGGGGTGTCTCACTGGGAATCTTGCCATTCTTTTAATTTGTTCTAATTATTAAGAAGATTGGAGTGTATGGAACCAACTCATACCTTCAGATCCACTCATTGTCAACTTCTACAACAACAAGAAAGGACACGGAGAGGGCATACTCTTCTACTTCCATCAAAGTAATTAATGAGCTGCCATCTAATCTTATCTTAACATCATCTCAGAGCAAATCAGAATCTAACCTTAAATGAGCACGAGTTTACACCCTTCCAAATATTAGGATATACATAAATGTTTCAACTAGGTTCATAGGTACTTATATACTTCCAGGAATTAAGTCTTCTTAATAATTTAATTATTGTTTACCCACCCAAGCATCTACCCTTTTTTGATAAGATAAATTGAGTGAGGTTTTGCTACTCTAGTAGAACGTTTATTCCCCAATCTGGGAATGTTGTAACAATGTGGTCTTTCCTCTTTGATATAGTCAGGTAATGTGCAAAACATGTAGCTTCAGTTTCTGGTGGTAGTGTCAGGCTGGTGCACAGAAATGTCTTGTACCTCTCAACTGTCCAGATTTTTGCAGAATGTCTAGATTTTTGCCTCATATTTTTGGTCTGTTTCTCATAAAATCTGTGGTTTTCTGGCAAATCAATGGGATGATCTGAGGATTGAAGTTTGTAAATAATTACATACTTTTAAGTTTTAGATTTCATTTTCTCCAGAAAAATGCATGCTAAGACAAATCCTGTTATTCTATCAACTTTCTAAGTTTCTAAGAGCAGTATTTCAAATCTGTCCCTATTTTTGGGTCTTTGTCCCTTCATTATGTCAGGCTTTGTCCAAATTTCTTTCGTTAAGAGGTTGAGAGCTATGTGAATGGACATTTATGTATTCATCATAAAAAATTCTATATTCAAGACAAAGTTTCTGTCTCAACAATCTCTATGTGACTCTATAACAATTTAACCTTTGTTGTACTTCTATGTATTTCATACCGCTAAACTTCTTTGCCCAAAAATTCTAGACAAAGCCAAAAATAATGGCTGGGGGGGAGGCAAAGGCCTCAAATCAAGGGACAGTTTTAAATATTAACGTACTTCACTTAGAAGTTAATAGAATAACAGGTTTTGCATTAATATTCTGAACAATAAGAAGCATGAACCTTTGTCTGACATTACTGACTGACTGTAATCCTCAGTGATTTACCAGAAAATCAAAAATGTTATGAGGAATAAGGCACAAATATGAGGCAGAATCAGAAATATTCTGCAAAATCATGGACAGTTGAGAGGCATTCGTTGAAGGTTGTGCGTTAGAGCTGGCAACTCAGCACGTAAAAATCAACTGCCAATCATTAGTGGACTGGAGTTCCGCTGTGGCGACCCCTAACCAGGAAAAGCCGAAAGACACAACAACAACTGAAATGCATTAGATACACTTGCTTTATACAGACCCCAGTTTATTTATACCTATCGGGGAATACATACAACACAGAGAATTGCACTCAGTGATTGCAGATGTTCGGATGTCTTTAACCATTATAATTGGGTCTCTTTCTTGTAGGTTTTACTGAATGGTTTGTCTGTGTGACCTTTTTGCCCTTTGGTTTGGATGTTATTTGGGATATTTTGCAGACATCCTAATGTTTATGGACATCAGGTTTGGTTTAAGCTCTGTGTTTCCAAGATACAGACAAACAATCCACTTATGCCGTACTGATGAGTTCAGAATAAGGGTGCCACATGGCATGTCTACAACTAATGGGGTTTGCCTTTAATGGCCAGAATGGATCAGTAAAAACTTAAAAAGTAAAAAAGTCGTGGACATTAAGAAATCATTTACTGAAACACTGGTATGGCTTTAAGGGGCGATTTTAATATATTCCATGGGCTTCCACTACAGGAAATTTAAGGTATCGCACAGTAAAAAAAACTCTTAGCTTTGCACTCTGACTAGATAAATGAATAACTGAACTCTTAGGGATTTGCTTAGTTCACCCTAGATTTCTCACTCCAAACAATCTAACTCAACCTGGTGAACAGAATACAATACAGAACACTTACTTCCTTTCATCATGAAAATAGCAGTAAGCCCCACAGTCTTCCAGCTGACAATCCTGCACAGCTAAACATAGTTCTTTATATATCTTCAGGCTTGCCTATGTGCCTGTTTAGCTATCCTCCACTTGACTGTTGCCTTTGGCTAGAGGCTTCTGGCTGCTCCTCTGGCCACTCCTTCAGTCTCCATGTAAATAAAAATCCCTAACAGTTAGCTGTATCTAGGGTAGTCTACAGCTGCATTCTTTCATATTTTGTACTCAGTATTTTTAACTATTCATTCTCAAATTAATGATGATTAATTATTGTACCAGCTGTGGCCCCATTTGCTATTGTCATATTGTCTGTAATTTACTGTTTGACTATATCCTTTTCTGTTTTTATGCCTATGGCCTGGGTCATGGCTGAAAAGGGTCTGCGAACCTGTTAACATACCCATATATAAAACAAAGAAACAAAGAAATAAATACTTAAAAGTAGTATTTTACTGTCTGGTGTGAGTGGAGTTTCTTTCTGGCTTCTCTTCTGAAGGGAAATATGTCACTTTGGTATTGTGGCTGGTGATGGAATATTTTAATATACTATTTTGCTTTTTGCCCTCATATGCTTTGAGTCATGATTGAACTGGGTCTTCTTCCATCAGTTAACCTATTTTGTTAGCAAACAAGCAGAATAAGTAAACAAACAAATGAAGAAGCAGCCAGAAAAAAATCTTTATACAAGTCAGTCTGTAAATGTACGATTTCCAGTAGCAGTATTACATCTTATTTAGTGGGTGCTCCTTCTAACATACAACAGTAATAGATGATATAAACCTGTAAGAAACTGAGCTATTCTTGTTTGGTACAAGCCATTCTGATGCTTCTTACCTGGAAGCTGTGCTTACTTCTTCTTTGGGAAAAGCGCTTTTCTGGAAGCTGGGGTGGTGCCAGAGTCAGCTGCTCTAATTGAACACAGCTTCTGCTAATGATGTTATCTTCATTTTCCGTATAATCCTCTTCTTTTGTATTTGTGGTAATGGACTGACATTTTCTTTTCCTGAAAGAAAAAAGCCTTTGCAACTACTGCCTTACTATTTACATATATTAAAGAAAGAAATGTGTTCCTTACACATACTTTGCTTAAAAGACTTTTGCAAGTCATGTGAATAGGTATAAGTGATGTAAACCATTTATTTTTCTCCTTCTATGCTCTCTTTATCAGTCTCCTTAGTATATGTAGAAATATATGACTATCAGATCAGATCTGAAGGCTCACTTGCATAGCGTGGAAGCTTCTTTATATGTCCATTGCTTTACTTTCAGCTACGTAATTGGTACAGTTTTGGACTGCTGACATTGTTTACACTGTTAAGATTGACCCTCCTCTCAGCATCTCTCCTCTCAAGACAGAGGTATATGTGCTGCCTCTGCATAAAGTATATAGAAAAACAGTCGATACAATTAATTCTACAATTAAAAAAAAAAAAGACACAAGAATTGTTATTTGCTTTGTTATCCTAGTTTCATAGCATATGGGATCAAAATCTCACCAGATCACTTCCAAATTTCACAGAAATGCTCCAGTGGGTTAGAGATTCTGCATCACCTAGCCCGCGCCAACTCCTGCTTGCCTGCTATACTGCTAGAGTAATGCTGTCACACAGAACTGAAGAGCTGACCAACAGCTGTGCCAGTAGCACTGGCTGACTAATAGTACGAAGCAATGTGTGTCCCCAGCACACACAGCTAACTATGTCACAGTCTGGTGTTGGTCAAGGAGAGGAGGGAAGAGGATAGAAAAAAAGGGAAAAGGCAGCTGGCATGGGGTGACTAAATGATGTAGTATTTTTGTTGCATAAAAGTGCTGTTAGCCTTATTATTGGTTCATAGCCAAGTACAAGGCTAGCTGCCCTTGTGGGCCATTTTAAGCCTAGCCAATGTCTCTTTTTGTGCTTGAAATAACCTATCACATTTGGTTATAGATTGACCTTACCCAGCCTATGGTTTATAATTACGTATTACTTTAATGAGAATAACTGGGATCATACCATATATAACTTGAGTGGACCCATGCATGGAATAAAGCATTTAGGAGCTGGCTCTGTCCATTAATAGTACAGGGCAGTCTTGGGGAAGATTTTCTGTTTCCATCCATGGATCTAAGTTATGCTTGTATATGGACAGGGATAAACTTTGTTTTATGTGTATGGGGAGTTTGTTCCATAGCAGTGGTTATCCTCTGTGAGATATACCTGTCTCTCCAAACCATTCATTGATGTTGGAGAAGAGGTTTCAATCCCTAGACTGAATATTTCTGATGTCATTTGACTTGTTGATTTTCAGTAAATCCATCAGTAATGAGTCAAAGTATGCCTTGTATACCAGACACAGGCCACATCTTAGTAGTCAGCAGGATACAGAATACATTGACAGGGCTTTATGTCTGTCTACATAGGACATGTTGTTTAGGAATTGTATCTTTGTGGGTGTTCCAGTTGTTTCATGTGTCTGGAAAGACGCTTACCAAAGGAAGCATCATATTCAATGACTGGTCTAATCAGGCCTGAGTAAAGGGGTACAATGACATCCTTAGATCTATGCAGAATCCCTTTGTTTTTAAGCTGTGCAATATAGAAGGACTTTCATACAACAACAGATACACATTGCTCAAAAATTAGGTCACTGTATACACACGTTCCCAAATCCTGAACAACTGGGTCAACTCTTAGTGACGTATTGTCAATGTGGTAGTTCCATGGGGTACATGCCGTCCCAAAGGATACAAAAATACATTTTTGGCATTTATTTTCAATCCATGATTTTGGCACCAGTCATTTATTTGAAACAAACTTACCTGCAGGACTGGCTAAGTAATTTTGGGATTCAATGACCACTCCTAGCTTGCAGTCATATGCAAACTTAGTCAGCCAGAGTCCTTTGTATTGGCTTTTACTTTAGAAAAGTAGCTGCCAAACAGGAAAGGTCCAGCACTGAACCCTGGGGGACTCCACTGGATTTCTTTGTGGAGGCAACTTCTGCTATTTTGATTATCTGCATCCGATTTGTGAGTCAGTTGGCAATCCAGTGGGTGATGTTGGGAGTTATTACCAGTTTAGTTAGCTTTTCTACTATATCTGAGTGAAAACTTGTGCCAAAAGCTTTGGCCAAGTCGAGGTATGCAGTGAGTACTGTTTTGCCTTCATCCATTGCTTTGATGACCTTTTCAAAAGAATTCACCAGGTCAAGTAAGCATGACTTGCCCCTGATGAATCCAAACTGAGACGGGTCCAGTGTTTGGAGCTTCCCTATGTCCCAAATAATTAATTCCATGCTAACTCTTGACATGGCTTTACATATGAGGCTGTTCAGATTTAAGGGTCTGCAATTGCCTGAGTCTGTGGAAGGTCCTCCCTTATGAAGGGAAATTACTGTAGTTGTTCTCCATTCATTTGGTACAAAACCTGTGTGGAGGCTGAGAGTGAACAGTGTTGTCATGGGTATGGCTAAATCATGCTTCATGCTATTTAAAATGTATCTGTGGATAATGTCAGGACCCATCAATGCAATATTTTTAGCTTTTGATAGCACTTTTAGGACCTGGTCTTGTGTGATAGGTGGAGGTGACCCAGTTTAAGGTATATTTTGAGGGACAGATGGAGGGGACAGAGGGGTAAATTTAGAGTTAAATTTATCTGCCAATAGATTCATTATATTTTCAGCCTCAGTGTAGGTAACGTCATTCACAATCAGCTCAATGCATTGCTGCAGTGTGCTTTTGAGATTACAAACCTAACTAAAAATGCCTCATGATTGTCTTTGGCTTATTAGACTAAACTGTCATTGGTAGAGAACATTCTTCATACAGTGGAAATAAATAAAGTAAAGGATAATGACACAGGTGTACACCAGAGCAGGCTGCTTTTTGGCTGATGTGGACTGGAGAAGACAAGGCTGGTCAGGCTCCCAGTACTAGAAAACACATTCAGTACTAATAAGACCTAGACATGAAACATGTGACTGCTACTTGTCTAAGATAGGAAACATGTGACTGCTACTTGTCTAAGACAGGAAACATGTAACTGCTACTTGTCTAAGATATGAAACATGTGACTGCTACTTGTCTAAGACAGGAAACATGTAACTGCTACTTGTCTAAGATATGAAACATGTGACTGCTACTTGTCTAAGACAGGAAACATGTGACTGCTACTCGTCTAAGATATGAAACATGTGACTGCTACTTGTCTAAGACAGGAAACATGTGACTGCTACTTGTCTAAGACGTGAAACATGTGACTGCTACTTATCTAAGATATGAAACATGTAACTGCTACTTGTCTAAGATATGAAACATGTGACTGCTACTTGTCTAAGACAGGAGACGTGATTGCTACTCATCTAAGATATGAAACATGTAACTGCTACTTGTCTAAGACAGGGAACGTGTGACTGCTACTTGTCTAAGACAGGAAACATGTGACTGGTACTTGTTTACAAGATGAGGATGAAGATGTATCACTAGCATGAAGCTAGAAATGATCTCTGCCTCAGCATAATGATCCTGACTTAAGGGATGTAGAAAACAGACATGTGAGGAACTATTGCCAGTCAGTGCTGGGGAGAAGATATCAGCCTATCATGTTGCCTCACTCACAACTTCAGTGTTTACCCCAAGAAGAGTAGAAAATGTGGTGACATTAATAACACAAGCCCATGCTTCTACCTGCCTCCTGATGCATCTATATAGCAAACAGAATAACCCCCTCTGTCTTCTGGTAAGGTTCAGATACACTCTGACCCCCTTCACTCCTCTCCCTCACGGAATGACTGCAGTCCTATTAATGACATATGCTTCTTTCTCTGATAATCCTCCTCTAGTTTCTAAGTATTCTTGAATTAATGTTAACACTACTGCAAGGTGAAGACAATACCTGGTGCCATGTGAACAATTAAAAAAAACAACTTCTTCTGCATCAGTTAAGTCTAAATAATGGTATAATATTGAATTTTGCAATTATGCCACATCTGTTATTTATGGAATTCTTTCTCATGTTATGAATTCTTTAAAATAGACAATCTACAACATGACTATATGCAAATTTTTATGAAGAAACATGAATTGTTTGTCTACTTGCAGTTGCCTTACCTTTTGTAATGTACTACACAGATCACTATCACAACCAGAATGATGAAGGGTATGGCAGCAGTGGTTATGTATAGGTTATCTGTAATAAAATTAACATACAATAATTTAGTGTCAGCTATTTATGTGTACAGGCAATGCAAACTATTTTCCTACATTCTGCATTCAACAAAAATATTATGATAGCAGACCTGGTCTAGATATTTCTTTGGCAAAGGTGATTCCATTTGTGTGTGTGTGGGGGGGGGGGGGCAGACACAAAGGGGCATTATAAGTGATTGTGAGACTGGCAAATAGATTTCAAACAACAGTGTGAGCTCAGACATGGTCATGAGAAATGAGAAGAATGTGGCTAGCTTGCTTTCTTTAGCAACCCTGATGAGTGAAGAAGAGAGATATCAATTTCTTAAATGCCACTTTAAAAAAACATAGAAAGACAAATACACCTACAGTAAAGGCCAGTAACACAAATGTGTGAGCAGATGTAAGCAGAGGATAAGAAGATTCAATGTAGTACTGGGGCTCACGTTCAAACCAACCTGAGGTGGTGAACAGTATAGACAGGAGACAGAAAACAAGGAACAGGATGGCACTGATTTATGGTCTGAAAGGTGCTCACAGCTATGTAAGTCTTTTGTCATGAATTCTAGTACAGATTTTATATCTTAAGCAGAACAGAATATGGTACCAAAAAGGATGACAATAGGCTTAATTTGTTAAAAAAAAAACACTGCGACAGCATGTTTGTGTGAAACAAACATTCATTCACACCTAAAGATTTTTTTATATACCTTCCTTTAAAACTCATATCTCCTTATGGTATCATGGCAATTTCTAACTGATAAGAGGCAATATAACAAAATTATACAAACTGAAGTGGAGATATTAATCACTGCTTCTCATCTGTAAAATTGTGCTCTGTATCTTAGTCAACTTCATAAGCAATTAAACTGGTGATATATAACTACTGGCAGAAATGATCTGAGATATAACATACTTGCTAATATTTATGAATTAATTCATTCCTTTGACCACAATCAGACATCTGAGCTGTACACAGTTAAAGTTGTTGCATTTATGCGCATACATATGCGTGTCTGTGTGTGTTGTTTGTACTGTGTCTATGTTTGTTTATCTAATAAAACTAACATTGAACAGCTAATACTCAAACATTCAATCGCGAACATTAATATTATCAAAGACACATCTTCAAAAATAAAATCATCAAATGGCCATAGCTGGCCAACAACTAGGAAGTACCGAGATGGATACGGTAAGCTATAACAAACTCTTTTATAAATTTGTCCTATTCCCCACTGTAGTATGATCTCAGAGTTGGTATATATAGTTAGGGGGGATGTTGGGGGTGTGGGGGGCAGACCCATTTTGGTTGACAAGGTGTGCGGTATCATTGGACGTTCATGATATTGGCCAACTATGGCTATTCAATGATTTTATTTTTAAAAAATAAAGTCTTCAGTAATATTAACGTTCAAGTATTAGCCGTTTGATATTAGTTTTATTTGATGAATGAACATAGAACCACTTGTACTACATGTGTCTTGACGGCAATGACCTGAAATATATTTCTATAGCTATTATTTATGCATTTATGTACTTATTCATTTTATCACAATTAGGCCTCTGAGATGAATACAGCTAATAAAGTAGCTGAAAGTGATGAGCGTGTGTGTGTGTGTGTGTGTGTGTGTGTGTGTGTGTGTGCATGCATGCATGTGTGGGTGCGTAAGCATTATTAAATATTTCATTGGGTGAATATATATATATACACACACACACACACACACACATATATATTTACATATATATATATATATATATATATATATATATATATAAAAATAAAAGATACAGATATACTAATAGAACAAATATAAAACAGCTTAACAAACAGATCAAATAACAGACCTTCCAGGGTGGGGAGAACCTTTAACTGTAGTCCTGGCCTCCAAGCACCCTTGGGCAGTCCCATATTTCCCTATAATGCCCAACCATGATGGCTTTATTGCTTGTAAAGTCAGGCACACAGTGCTGTGCAATTTTCCCCACATACGGGTATTGATCACAACTCTGATCACTTTGCATATAAGTGCATATCAGTACAATTTAATTTTCTTATCCATTTTCATTTCAGTGTCATTATAGTCATTCGTATATTTCTCTTTCAGCACACTTGGGTTTTATGTGCTATATTACAGCACTGGACTATGAAATGCTAACAGTCTGCACCTGGTTGCACATGACTGTTTACAACTCAATTGTATGCTGTGTCCTATACAACTTGTTCTATGAATCTTTGCCATAGATACCATCAAATTGAGATGCATATTTAAAGCTGAAACATAACAATGTTGTGTACATTTTTGAGCCTGAGAATATATATGAGACTTATGCTGGGTGTAAACTGTGTTGTTGAACTCTTTCAAAATGCACTGGGTAATACAAGGTAACATTTCTACTGATGATACATTAATATATGGCAAAACAAAAGAAGAGCATGATAAAGCACTAAAAAGATCCCAGAAAGATTAAGACAAAGTGAGTTGACATTAAACAAAGACAAACACTTTAACAAAGATATATTTAAGTTGTATTGCTTCATTTTTTTTTCTGCAAAATGGATGTCACCTGACACAAAGTTGAGTCAATGCACAGTGTTACCCCCCCATGCAAAAGTAGTGAGATTGTTAGGCATGTCAAATTCTAGCTCACATTTGTCAAGAACTTTAGCACAATAACTTCATCAATGAGATAACTTACAAAAAATATATTTCATTTAATGGACAAACTGACAACAATCTGTTTGAAGAAATTAAAGGAAAATCTTATTTCTGATGCTTTGAAGAGTTATTTTGATTCATCTTGTGAGTCTGTTTTAAAAGTAGATGTTAGCCCTGCAAGTCTAAGTGTTATATTTAAGTCAGAAGCAACGACACAAAAGCATATTCATAGCTGGTAGATCTTGAATAGATATGGAAAAGTGGGGAAAAAAGTTATTTCTCGTTTGGTGTTTTGAGCATGTTTACATTTACCTTTATGGAATTTTTTTATACAACTGACCACAAGCTACTAAAAACTATTTTAACAATTTCATGCCAAAACAACCAACTGCATAAATTGAGATGGAAAGTTCAAATCAGAAGAGAAAATCACTGTGGATTACCTTTCCGGGCATCTGCAACTAAGCATAAAAAATACAAAGGTATTCAAAGTAGCAATATGCAGACACAGTGTTCAGTTCTAAGAGTGCTGAAAGAAGGAGAAGGGAAGAAAAAAAGGAGAAAAATTAGATGTTGCATGAAGTTGTTTGGTTCTGTATTTTGAGTACAGGACATTTTGACCCCACTGATTCGCCCCTGACCTATTCGACCCCGGATGGTTGGACCCGAACAACACATTACAAAAAAATGTAAAAAGAAGTTTAAACACAACTGAAACGGTAAACACAGATATAATACATTAAAAAAAAATGATGATTGGAAACTACGGACTGTAAAAGCAATAATCATAACATCCGGATTGCCAGGGTTGCTGTAGTTCATAGTTTCCATTCAACGTACTCCTACAGATTAACAGCTGACAGTTAAAAAGTCATCTTGTTTTGCAGACCATATAATAGGCCTTTTAGATTCACCACTACCCTCTAATACAATGCTTTGTGGGAGATGTAGTGTAACTATTACAAAAAACGACGGGCACATCTCGCAGACTACATTGCTTGTGAGGTACAAGCATGAATACTGGAGAAATTATGAAAAATAAATGAAGACGGCATAAAATTCTAAAGTTATCTCATTTATCTGACTACATAAAGATTCACATGTAATAAAAGTAATAAGATATAAATATAAAACATTAAAGCATTAAAGTATTGAGTTTAAGAAAAATATGGAAGTGTCATGTCAGAAATAGAGGTTGAGAAGATAAAAACAACCATTAAACAAAGGGCTGAAGTTACAATGGAAATTCCAGCAATGATCATTAACACTGCAATAGAAGGGACTTCAGAAGCAGTGAAAGGAAAACTGCCAGATAGTGATGTAATGAAAAAAATAATCAAAAGAAGAGGAGAGAAAATTAATATACCTCCTGCACAACCCATTGATTTATCCTCCTTAATAATTCCAGAGAAATATAAAATTTATGGAAAAAAATGAGAACGTTCTTCTGTACGACACTGGAGAAGGTGATAAAAGAATTTTAATATTTGGGCAAGAAACAAGTACATGGAGCCATCTAATAAAAAAAAAACTATTCATAGATGGAACATTCAAAATAGCACCAAAACTATTTTCACAAGTTTACTTAATAATGAGTGAGCAAAGCGGATTCATTATACCAATAGCTTACTGCCTATTACCAGTCAAGTAAAAAGAAACCTATGAAAGGATGTTTCAAGGAATAAGGGACATTTGGCCAAACCTGTTACCAAATCCAATATTGACAGACTACGAAATAGCCATATTAAATGTTATTAAAATGGCATATCCAACAACAGAAATCCACAGATGCTTTTTCCACCTGGCAAAAAACATGAAAAAGATTATATCACATGAAGGACTTCTAGGGCAGTACAACACAGATAGTGAATTTGCACTACAAGAAAGAATGATTCCATCACTCACTTTCATACCACCATGATGAACTAGAGAATGCCATAGAAGATTTAGCAGACAACATACCAGATGCACTGCAGCCAGTTCTAAGCTGGTTTGAAGATAACTATATTGGATGACCAAATCACAGAGGGTTAAGAAAAAAATCCAGTATTTCCACCTAAACGTTGGTCAGCGTATAAAAGAACCTTAAACGGAGAACACCAAACAAACAACTATGTAGAAGCCACTCATAGAAAAATGCAAACAGAATTCGGTGTAGATCATCCAACAATTTGGCGATTTATACATGACATTCGGAAAATTCAATGTGGAAGAGATCAAGATTACGAGACATTTATCAGTGGAGCAGAACCACCAAAAAAACGGAAAAATATCAAATAAGTGATCAAAGACTACTAAAATTAGCAAGCGATCATGCCAATTGAACAAATTTAGAATATCTATGGGGAGTAGCACACAATTTCTTAATGGGTTAAAAGAAAGAAAGAATTAGAAGGCATATTAACATGAATGTTTGAATAAGACATTGATTTCATTTTAAATAACTTAAAATTTAATAATAAAAAAAAAATAATAGATAATATACTGATTAACAAAACAACATAGAATAAATAAAAAGTGTTTGATTTCACAAAAAGAATATGTAAAGCATAAAAACTAGTCATTAATTATATGTAAAAAATGTATGTAATAAATTTATACTAACCAATGAAATTATTAAATAAATAAATAATAAAAGTATGAAAATAAAATGCATTTAAAATCAAAGATCAGTTCATTTTTTGTATAACTGAATGAATAATAAAATAATGACAATGTATTATTAAAATATATTTGGGGTCAAATAGTCTGGGGTCAAACTGTCCACTAAGTACTCCCATAGACAATAAATATACATTTAAACATGACAGTATATACAATTGCATTGGAGTCAAAATGTCCAGGGTCAAATTGTCCTGCTTCCTGTATTTCAGATAGTTGGCACAGAAGACTTAAATGATCCTGATTTACCTGTTATAAGATACAATGAAAGCTATAAAAATGGCACAGCAGTACCATGAGGGGTGGGGGAATAATGATTAATGTCTTCACCTTATAGGCACAAGGTACAGGGTTTGATTTTGATCCCAGGCTATTAGTTAGGCTTAAAATGACCCTTCAGGACAGTTAGCATAGTATTCGCCTATGAAATAATATTAATTATTTAATAACAGGCAATTGATGCATGATTCGAGTGACTCTGCTGAGGTGGTCAATATAAAATAGCTCATGACCTCATTTGGCTGTCATAAGTATAAAAGCATTAGTGTGAGAACAAGTTTGGTTTCAGGAATAGCTCAGTTAATTGAGTTTATACTAAGCAATTCTATATTGTTATAGATAAAAGGAGATGAAAATATAATTGTTCTTTTACAGAAATCAGATTTACCAAAAACAGTGTGGTCAGAAGTGAATGCTGACATCTATAGTTTAGAAAATGGAAAACAATATCTCTGTGTAATTAAATGATGAATATTTCCGATTTCAAGTGATGACACTTGTAAGTTCCACAGCTGTAAAGATGGTTGTCTCAGTACCAGCAAGATTTTTGCGAGTACCTTTTGAACATTTGAGGACTGTGAAAATACAAATTTGAATCGGGAAACATACACTGATAACAAGGCTGTGGGATCTCAAAGAATTTCTTCCTATTCTCAGGAAGAGATATAAGTTTATGTTTAATAGATATAAGTAGCAGGAGTGTGGAGAGTACAGCTTTACATGTTAAGAAGTGCAGGAGTGGGAATCCCTTCTGCAAAAAGACTTGAAAAGTATAACAGTGAGTTTCAGAATTATCTGTTGGGGTGTCACTAACTCATCATAATGGTCTGTACTATCAGCAATAGACTGAATACATTTATCTAGTCCTTAAGATGCTTACCCATAGTGCATTGAAGCTCAAGTAGATAGCACATGAAGAAGCTATGTTAATGTGTACTGCACTGTCATATTTATGATGTTGACATGAAAAAATAAATATGATGAACTAAGGTCTCACTGACAGTAAATTGTTAAATCTTAATATGCAACTGAAGCTATTAAAAAAAACTAATGAGATGAGTGAGTCTGAGTCTGAGGTTATGGAACCAAGCCACGGGACTAGGCACCCAAAACAGATAATTTAAGAAAAGACTGGATGAGTTGTAGTGTATCTGCAAGACAGTTCTCCAATAATTCCCCACACTAAATGTAAATAACAGGAAATAGTTCTTTAAAGAGGTTAAACTCGTTGTGTTCACAATCCAACCACCTTCTTTTTGCAGGTTCTCCTGTTCAAACTACCTGGAGTGGGCATGAAATAAGACTTCTGGCAAGGTACCAAGATCAGTGACTGCTCTGGAGGCAAGTAAATAGCCAAATGATTGTCCTTTGAAAAACTGCTATTAAAGACTCTAATGTCAAAAGTATAATTAACACAGATTAGCAACAGTATAGAAGCAATAACAAATTTTTCATGGACACTGTGAAATGCTTTTAAAAACTGATTTTCTATGTTAAATGTCTTGTATAAAATGCTTTTAAACAAATGTCTTTCAAATGTGCATTTATACCAAAGCCAGATGATGTGTGTGCATAAAAAATGTGTATGCAATGCAAAATATGGAGTGTTTCTATTTTAAGAGAATAGACTTCTCTCAAACAAGGTGAGATGAGGTGATGCCAGATCACCATGATGATCTGTGCAGTCAGCAATAGACTGATCTTGCCTATCTAATGTAATCTATAAGGGTTTTTTTACGCATAATGCATTGTAACTCGAGTAGGCTGTATAAAAAAGGTTATGTACATGTGTATTGAGCTGCCATATTTACAGTGAGACTAAAAATAAATGAAAAGAGCAGAGAAAGCATAAAAAAATAGATTAATACACATGTATGTTACAAATAGAAGCACAATTGCACATTGCAATAATGTAGATAGTATATGTATCCCATCACTGGGAGAGGCCTTCAGCCGTCCTGAGGCAGGAATCCCTGTTCAGTTCATGGTCCTCAGTCACTGTAAAAGAAAGCAGGAAGAATGTAGCACAATCTTGACATTGTGAAAAAAGACAAAGGCAACAAGCACATAACAATAAAAAAGTAACAATATAATATGCTTGCATTTGCACACTTACCCTACTCTCTGCTTCCCAATGGTGAATCAGGTCAGAGTGGCATTACTGCAGGTAGCTATACTTGTGCTAGCACTGATGACAAGAAGTGGAGATGCCGGTGGCATCATTCACTGTCCTGAGGGTTGGCATAATGGTTAAGGTCTTAAACTCACAAACACAATATACAGAGTTTGATTCTGACCTATAAACCTATGAAACGGGCATCCACCTTGTATAACAGGCCATTATAATGGTCCAGCAGGTGCTCCTAAAAGTTCCTGTGAAGAAGATACAAGAACATCCTAGCCTGTGTCACACAGCAGGTGGGAACCTTGCTGAGCCCAGGACCTGAGGAAGCCATTAGCACTTCACAGTTCCACATGAGGAGCAAAGTGGTAGCTACATGCACATGGCATACAGTAGGATGTCACATGATATATATCACAGGTCAGCAACACTGAGATGCAGTGTTATGACTTTGACAGGTTCAGCAAATAAGCAGAGTGTGCACATCTCTCATTAGCACTGTGATCAGCAGAGAATGGTCAGGCTAGTGCTACTTGGGTGCAATACAATAATGTGTTATAAATAGTGACTCAGAAACAATCATTGTAATGTCCCTCAGCAGCATAACCACCACACCATGACTTTTATTTTAGTGTGATGTAAAACACAAGTGCCATATTGCAGGAGACTGTGTTAGAAGTCAGTATCAGGAATTCTCTGAAGAAGACATTGCATTTTGATGCAGACATGCTGAAGGGAGACAAGAGGCATGGTAATGTCCCTCAACACTGTACTGAACACCCACAGTGAATGTCAGCAACAAAGACTTGAGCAATCAGTAACTGTTGGTGAGGTAATTGAGCACAAGACCATGACAATTACATGTCCATGTGGGGGGATGGCACTGCTGCAGGGAACGTAGCAAAAGGGCTTTAAAGTTGAATGCTCAGCTGTGGAGGAGAGACTGCACCCTAGGCACATCAAGTACACAGTAACCATTTGAAATTTTAGGACTAGAAATGCTGAGTCCCATAATGTGGAGACTGAGTGACCAAAAATCTGGACTTACATATACAAAGTCCTAGACTGCCATTTTTCAGAAAATTCCCTTTTCTCCAAATGATGGTGATTTCAGAGTTGGTATATAAAAGTTTAGGGAGTGAGGAGGGCTTGCCCTGACATCTGGGGAATGCTGGGGACCTTGTCCTCTGGGAAAAAAAAAACAGATTAAGGTGAGAAGAGAGAGATGTTCAATATTCACTCTTCTCCTTCTGTGTTTTTTTTCAGTGTGTTGGTATTGTGAGTCCTGTCGTTTCAATAGGGAATTGTGGGTCACACATGTTTAGTAACTCATATATGGACTCCCTATCCACATGATGGTTACCAGTAAGGTTCTCAACATGGAGGTGATCATTTATTAAGTGCTCGTGGACCCGTTTGCAAAGCAGAGGGTGACAATGCACTATATCATAGACACTGGCTCCAAAAGAGAACACTAACAATTACTGTTCAGCTATAGTTGCTGCTATTATTAACATCATGCTGCAAGTCTATCTTCTATAGAATGAAGATTTCCAACATTCAGAATGGCTCAACACCATGATGCATAAAGCTGGCTTAATACATCTCTGAATCACTCTAGAATTTTCAAGTCATCATTTGCATACATGATGAGACTCATTTGCATACAGACCCTCAAATGCATGACATTATGCAGTCTTTTGCATACCATGCATATCATGCTATTCCTCCCAAAGCACAACCATGCAACTTGTGTTTATATTACTTCTTCCTAGTGTGTCACCACTGCTCCTGTAATTTCACTTAAAGCTATGTGCTAAATGATTCTGCTTTAGCTTTATATCTTAGCAATGCGTGCTAACCCCATTCTTAACCACTCCCTAAGCGTAACCTGATATCTTCCATAACAGTACCTCTATTCAGTCAAATTTGGACTAGTGTTATGGAGGGATGTTTGTGGAAAGATTGGAAAAGAAAACTGTTTTCCTTTTCTGATCTTTTGTACATTCATTGTTAGGGATTTTCAGTAATATGAATATTCAAACTGCCTTTGCAAATGATTTTGCATTAAGCATTTAAACAGTTCAATCATACATATATGTATATATACATACATACATACATGCATATATATATATATATATATATATATATATATATATATATATATATATACACACATACACACAAACACGCGAGTGAGCGTGCGCACACACACACACACACACACACACACACACACACACACATGGATCTCCCTCAGAAGCTCAAAGCTTCAAAACTTCGAACTTCAAAAGGCAGAGATCATAAGATCGAAGTTTTGAAACTTCAAATGTTTTGAATGGAGATCACCGTACAGTGCGGAACAGGATATTTACCTTTTTCCTCGCTGTACTGTGATCTCAGAGTTGGTATATTTAATTATCAGGGGATGTGGGGGATGCAGGGGGGCTTGCCCTCCTGCAAAAACATTAAAAAAAAATGTTTTTATTTTTATTAGGTTTTCAAAGTTTCAAAACTTTGATGATCTAATGGTCTTAGCCATTTGAAGTTCGAAGTTTTGAAACATCATTGTATATGTATATGCATATATGTAGCAGGGGGTGTGGGGTTGTGCTTCTCCCCTGCAAAAACACTGGTTTAGTGTTGTGTTTTGATCTTGTGTTAATCAATGTTTTTGTCATTTGACCATCTGTGATCAATAAAGTACAATTTGACATATTTTACATATCAGTGAATAGTTACGCTCCCATATCTACCTGTATATCTATATCTATCTATCTATATATATATATATATATATATATATATATATATATATATATATATATATATATACACACACACACATATAGGTCCCCCTTGTTTTGCTGAATACTGTTTCTTCAACAAACGCAGGGTGGGGGGGGGGTTAATGTTGATGGCACAGAAGGCCAATTGGTGGAAATGTTGATGGTGTGCGATGTCGAGACAGGTAAGTGGGGTTGGACGGTTGAGAGTGTTTGTGCATGTGCAAATGAGTTAGGGTTAGGGTCAGGATGAGTGAAGGATAGGTGTTGTATGTTTGTGTCTGCCCCTTCCCTCAACCCTAACCCTACACCTTACCTTCATAAACAATTTCCCGTAACACTGCCACTATTGAAGCAAACTTGAGGCTAGTGTTATCGGGGGGGGGGGGGGGTTCAGTGTTAATAACCGGAAAGGAAATAATTTTCCTTTCTCAATATTATTTAATTTGATATTTTTCATTTTCAGTATTCTGTATGTTCAAACTTTTTGTTGATGATTTCTGTTCAACATTAAATTAGTTTGATCATGCGCAACAGAACCATGTGTGTGTATGTACAAATAATGGGAGTGTTGGGGCCCTGCAAGAACACTTTCTCCTCTGATTCTTCACTCCTGAATGCTGTTCAGAGTCTGGAGCTTTTGATCCCATGTGATCATTACTGAGTAAGGTTCTAGAATAACAACATTGTTCCTGAATGATTATTTGATTAGGATGTATTAGAACAGGATGTCATTATGTCTCATTGCTTGCTGAACATAAGCTCTGCCAGGGCCCAACCTGACCATTTGTTGCCAATGCATATGAGCCAATCATGGGAGACCATGATCCAGGAAGCTATCAAGGTTTTCTGCTCCATATGCTCCTCATCCATGGCAGCCTAAGTAAATGGAAGTCAAATAGTGCAGGTATCTTAGTGTGGAACTTCTTCACATGCCCAATGTCTAATACAGCAGGAACACATTACTTGGTGGGTGCTCATATGTTTCAGTTTATGCTGCACCTGTGGGCAACAGGCCTCTCTGCTGGGTATCACTGTTGCAGAGGGTCAAACTGCCATCCCTCCCACCAGGATGGATGAGTTGGCATTTGATGAATGACAGCAAGATTTCAAGTTATTTAGTTAAGAACAGGAAGAGAAAAAAGTGTGAACTAATGCAACATACTGATAGAAATGAGAGCTTTAGATGTGACATTATGGGGAAAAAAAAGAGGGCATGCAAGGCAGGCTTTATGCACTAGCAAGAAAGATGGTAAAACATAAAGACGAGAAGGAAAATAAGAGAACAAACGTATCACAAGGAATAATTCAGACACTGACTGAACAGCTAAGTATGGAGAAGTACCTCTCTCACATTCCTCAGCATATATGTTTCAAACAAAGCTAACAAATAGCAGTTATAAGAAATACAAGACCTCTCCACAGGTGCCATCTTACTAACTGGTGATTACTTTGTTCTGGTATCAAAGGAACTGATTCCCATTTTCTGTTACTGTGGCAATTTATATAGATAAGCAAAACTGTTGTCTAGGCCAAAATGTGCAACATGAGAGAATGACTAATCTAAATACTGAGAAAGAATAGGAATATTCAATTATTTTATATATTGGAATGAATAATCTCAAGCACCATGCTTGTTTACAAATGGAAAAAGAAATTGCTGAGGTTTCACAGATAGCAAAATCAATGGATGTGTAGATGTATTTTTCCAGTATTTTATGTAGGTGGGGCAGGTTTTGTCAGTGTAATAAAGGACAGATATGTTCAGTGGTTATAGCTCCAAAACAGTAACCATTTGAAATGTCGGGACCTGCTAGAATGAGTCTTGAAACATGGAGACTGAACGGCTAAAAGATCAGACTTGTATATACCAAGACTTGAGATGCCATTTCTTAGAATATTCTCTTTTCTCCGAGGTATGGCTATCTCGGAGTTGGTATATATAAGTTCAGGGGTTGTTGGGGTGCCTGCAAAAATAAGTTTAAAGGAGAAAAGTGATTTTTGAGATTTGCTCATCTCTGAATTTTTGGTCTTTTTTCTTCCCCGGATTTTCAGCACTCAGCACTTTGAGTGCCAACATTTCAGTAGGGAGCCCTTGAAAATATGTAGGTTCAGTGGAATAGTTTCTTGACAACATAGCATGACTCAATAACAGACAGTGTAACATGTCTATTGATCGTCTGAATTTGTGACTAGACATGTAAACACTGTTTGCTCATGGCTTTTGCAAGGTGGTAAATTCTGCCCCGTTGTTTTTTTTATTTATTTATTTTTTATGACACCGGACATAGTAGCACAGGAGAAAGAACTTAAATGGCATTTTTTTCAGTGTGTTGCTAAGAGTCTGAATAATAAAATCTCCTTTTAGAATAATGATTTAAGGGGCCATGCTAGTAATCTGGTTACAGTAACAGAGATATAGGGGAAGATGATGGCTGTTCTTTAAGATTTCTAAGTCAATGCTTCAGTACCTTATAGCTTTAATACTAGAAAGGGGTAAAAGGAGGTTAGGGGAAATGATCATCTTTATGCAGGACAACACTCTAATGAAAGATGTTAATTTATTTGAAAATAGGAACAGAATTAATGAATGTGTTGCTGTAATATTAAACCCAGGTGAGGTAGATGTTGAACTAATAGTTATGTACAGAACATTTGACAACACTCTTAATGACCTTGCAAGGCTTCCTGATTTTTTTTTATTAGATTGTTGATAACATATCTTTGGAGGGCGGCTAATTTAATTGGATTATACCATATGGGGCAATATATTTCTATCAACCAGCTTAGAAGACAATTTACTAGATATCTGAGGATAAACACTTTGAACAGACTGCTGAAATGCTTACCAGGGGGATAAACTCCCTGCATGTCATATGTTAGCAAGGCTAATTTTGTTGTAAATTATAAGACACCTTGCCCAATAATCATGACAAAAGTGAAATATATAAAGCAGCAACTGTCTCAAAGGTTTTCTACTACAACTACACCTTACACAAGTTACTGAGTAGTGAATACTTACACAGCTGCTGCCTGATATATTTAATCAACATCCGAGTTAAAAAAGAATCTGTTATGGCACAACAGCTGCCTAAATGGTGGGAAATTTCAAGATAACAGTGCACAACTAATATAAAACTAACTCAAGAGTTACAGTTGGAAAGATACAAGACAAGCTGACTCTTTACTTGGAACAGCATTTTAATCTCACTCCTTAAACAAATTGTATTGATTTACCTACAGTTGGTCAACTAACATGAATGCAGACATCCTGAAGGTAAACCACTCTATGCCAAAAATAGAAAAGTTGACTTCTTAGTACACATGAATCAAGGAAGTACCTTGGTGCATGCAACTTTAAAACACTTTTTTGCTGAGGGCAAGCCCCCCTGCACCCCCCTCCCAATTATATATACTAAGTTCGAGATTGCACAATCCCTGTGTAAATGGAATATTCCCCTACTTGGGGACTGTCAATCTTACACACCCATTGACATCTGTATAGTCGACCAAATGCAGTTGATTTAACAGATGATGACCAACGTTTCCTGGAGTTCATTAATTCCAATACCCTGGACCAGCTCGTTCTTACTCCCACTAGAGGTAGCAACATCCTTGACCTGGTCATTACTAACATGGGCGACAGTTGCTCTACACCAATAGTCAGCTCCTCCCTGGTTAGATCCGACCACAAACTAATCACCTTGGAAATCCACATCCCTCCCACCCCCAGCAAAGGTAACCACCATGAAAAACTTCTCCAAAGCTAACTTTGGGATCTTAAAAACAGAGGTGCCTAATTTCACGGCACCCATGCAAATGGAGAATAGTTGTGTGACTGCAGAATCATACACCAATGCACTGTACGAACACGTACACAAATGCATGGATCTTGCCATACTCAATAGAACCAAGACACTCTCCTCCAAGAAAAGGAAGCCAATCTGGTGGTCCCCTGCCATAAACAAACTCTACAACAGAAGGAGGAAAGTGATGCGGAATAAGGTGAAGTCCCAAGACTGGAAAAACTCCCTTAACTGCCTCAACAAAAATTTGAGATCCCTCATTAAATCCTCTAAAGCTAGGTATGAAAACAGAATTGCAGCAGATAGTAAAGGCAACCACGAGGCCTTCTATAGTTATGTAAAGAATCTCCACGGCAATACCCAGATTTGCTCTGAGCTACTGCACAATGGTACTTCCTATACCAAGCCAACAGATATTGCCAGTATACTGTCTGACAGATTCAGTGCCAACTTTACCCTCCTCTCCCCCTCAAAGGACCGATATTACTGCTGCACAGGTTAAAACGGCACAGTCCAAGGCCAAGAATACAGCTTCTATGGGACCCGACAACATCCCTGGTTGTGTTCTACATGAACTACAGAGTAAACTGACACCTCACCTGTGTGCTCTGTTCAATCACAGCCTCACCTCAGGCTTTGTCCCTGCTGAATGGTGCACTGCTACATTTATCCCTCTCCACAAAGGAGGAGCGACTACAGACCCTGGGAACTACTGCCCTATTCACCTGACGAGTCTGATATGCAAAGCTATAGAACGCATCATCATGGACCTAATAAAAAAGGATATAGGGAATCTCCAAACTCTGGATTCCACACAGTTTGGTTTTGTTAAGGGTAGATCATGCCTGCTCAACTTGGATGACTTCAGTCAGTCACCAGAGCTGTGGATGAAGGCAAGGTGGTTCATACAGCCTAACTTGATCTGGCCAAGGCTTTTGATACCATTCCCCATTCAGGAATCATAGAAGAACTCACTAAGCTTGGCATCAACCCCTATATCACTAGGTGGGTTGCAAACTGGCTCACAGAAAGAACCCACAGTGTGAAAGTAGCTGACTCCAAGTCAGACTGCCGTTTAGTCATGAATGGAGTCCTACAGGGTTCGGTCCTGCGTCCTCTCCTGTTTGGTATCTACTTCTCTGAAGTCCAGGCCAACACGAAGGGACTCTGGCTGACAAATTTCACAGACAATTGCAAGTTGGGAGCTATTATTAACTCCCCAAGTGATGTTGACATCCTACAGAATGGCCTCACTGTGACCAAAGACTGGTGTCAGAACCATGGCCTTAAGCTCAATGCCAAAAAATGTGTCATCATCCCCTTTGGGAAAAACTCGGTTCCCATGAATTACCACGTTGATGGTAGTCCACTGAACACAGAAGACGTTATAAGAGATCTGGGAACACAGGTTGACAGCAACTTCTCTTTTGATCACCACATTGCCACTGTGGTCAAAAAGTCCTTCTATGTGGCACATCTCATTACTAAGGGTTTTGCATCCAGGAAGAAAGAGGTTACTGTCTTCTTCTACTCTTCCCTCATTAGGCCAATCATCGAGTACGATGCCCCATTTGGTATGTACCTCACTAGACACCTGCAACAACTGGAGAGGTCGCAAAAGTACCTCACAAAGAGGGTCCTAGGCCTTAAACACTTGTCCTATATGGACAGACTCAAAAAACTCCAACTATTCTCTCATATCGCCTACTTAGAAGAGATCTCTGCTTGACTTACAAAGCCATGTCTGACCCAGCTCTATTAGAAATGCTACATCTAAAGAAATCCCAATCCCTCAGCACCACACGCTCCAGAGACCTCAACCTCATTACCACAATTAACATAACATGCTTTAGGGACAGGTTCATAACCCAGAGACTGCCCATGGCATGGAACAGACTTCCCATACATGTCAAGCAGAGCACCTCGCTAACCTCTTCAAGAAAAATCTTGATGAGTGGATGGGAAACTGAAAATTCACCCCGGGGATAACACCAGTGGCTCTACTTGACAGAAGTAATGGGAACTAAGGTTGGGTGGCACTATGCCAGGGTAATCCTATGGCTAGGCTTGTAAAGGCCCCAGGGTCATTAGCCTAGTACACACCTATGAACCAAACTTCCTGTCGATCAAACCAACAGTACCCACTGTATTCTACTGGTAATTACTTATTTTGTTTACCAGACTGTATTCCAAGTCACCTCTTTGTTTTTCTTTTTCTCAATGCATGCCTATTCTTTCACTGACATTTGTTAGCTTACATTTTGCAACTAGAGTCAGACTGTGGTGAATTGATCCAATCCAACTTCAGTAAAGGACATGACTGCCCTGGAAAAAAAGGGTGGGTGATCAACAAAGTTATGCTCTTTTCTGATTAACATAAGCAATACAGATTTATGGGGGAGTAAATGATATTTTGATTCAGTCTAAGAGCATTTTCTTACTTTTTTCTTAGTTTTAAGACTTTTTTTCTTTGTAAACACATTATATATGTGTGTGTGTGTGTGTGTGTGTGTGTATCTTCCTAAACTTGTGCATTTGTATAATGTAACTTTTCTTCAACACAGAGTGGGTACTTAGTAATATGAAAAGCTTAGAGCACGTGTTTATTTGGAATTTGTATCTTTCTTTCATTTTATATATCCCTAACATACCAGCTCAGTGACTCCACCACATTTACACAGTTGGTCCATTTGTTTTCCATGGGTGGACAGACAGGCATCCCCATGGCTAGGTGAGAGTTCTACATTCTGTTTGTTCCTGTCTGGTGTATTTCAGCAGCCTATTTATTTTCCCTATGGTGAAGGTCAGGTGGTAAGAAGCAGCCCAGTTTCCTTGTCTGGTGGGGGTGACCTATCCTCCCATTAGGAGCCCCACCTATGCCTTTGTGACGTTCACAGCCTCAAGACATCATGGAGTTGGTCAGAGAATTTAATAGGGAATTAGGATTAATACATGACCCTATGAAATCAGTGGTGGTGCTAATGAGAGGATGAATGAAAGGCCTGCTGGTGGTAGGTGTAACAGTGAGATACCTGGGGTAAAGATTAACCCAACAGTAAACGAGATGACAGCAGATAATGAGCAAGGAATTGTAGAAATGTTTATGCAACGTTAGGCAAATGGAGTAGGAGGCTGAATCTGTTACCTGGTAGGAGAGAAGCAGCAAGAGAAGCAGCAAGAGCAGTGCTATATAATCAGACATATCCCAATATGAGCGAAGGATAAAACAGAGAAAGACAGGCAAACTATTTGTGACAAATTAGTATGGAGGGAATGCATGATGATAATAGGTTTGGAAAGGCTTAGTGAAAGAGAAGACAGGTATTTATTCATTTATTTTCCTTTGCTTACCAGGAAAGTCCAAATGGGCAATAAGTTACCCTTTTTCAGCAGACATCCATGGAGAAAACCTCCAGTACAACAATAATAATAATTATAGCAAAAAGAAACAAAATGTTTGAGCACAATACGTTCTGAAGTATAGACATATATACTATAATAGTTAAGCTCTTACAGCAATAACAAAGAAATAAAAACAGGTACATTATGCAACAAAAAGCTTTTTGCTATGGTTTGTATGTACAAAGAGATGAAGAATGCCCGATCTAAGAAGATATGTGGTGGTAGCTGATATGGTGCTATATGAGAGACAGCTGGGGGATCTGTGTTAGAAGGAATGGAATAAAAGGAGATGTAGAGGGGATGGAACTCTTTCATTTATAAAGTTTAAGAGATACAAGAACATAAAGGAGAAGAGGAAGGGGTCCGGAGGATTTTAGAGGTGGGTTGCACTTACCTAGATAGGAGAATGGAAAGGAAAGAAGCAGAAAACTGATAAGCAGGATCTGGGAAACAAAGAGAACAAGAAGAAGAAGAAATGAAAATGACTATTTAGGGAATTGTATTCACAATACAAAATAGTACATGGAAACTGGTTACAGTGTGAGACTAGCAAGGAACTAGTAAAAGGTAAGGTGACGGGGCAGCATACGACAGGGAAAGTGAAGATAAGTGAGTGACGAAACAGGGGAAGGGGATTCTGAAGAGTGAGCACACTATAAAGATTTTGTAGAAAATGAGAAACATGGGATTGTGGAAGATGGAGATGTGGTTAGACAGGGTTTGTGAAAAAGATTGGATGTGGGAGGAAGTGTGACAAATATGCAAGGGCTCAACAACAGTTTGAGCAGTTTAGAATTAGTATATGTAACTACTCCATAGTGAATTAAAACCCCACTTAAACTGTGGACATATAAAATGAAGAAAGAAAGTAACCACTGGAGGTATGAAGTGTGAGGGAAGCAAACTATCTTTACATGTGGTGATCATGTAAAGAAACCTAGAGGCTATCTGAAAAAGCAGAGGGGATTCTATAAGAAAATATAAACCACATGGGAATTCTGTGTCATGGATATGACTAAGGAAATAAGGCTATGAACAATTATAAAGAGGATGGGTTTAATGCTTAATGCAGGGTATGCAAAAAAAATAAAACCATGCAAAACTGGAAGGAGTGCAGATCTGAAACAGAAAGTGGAAGGGAAACTTTACACAGGTTCAATAACTTGCAGAAGGAACATGGAGTGGGACAATAAAAGTCAACAAGAGTGTGGGTTGTGAAAGGATTGATGGGTTTGATATTGTGAAAGGAATGGGTATTAAGTAATGACTTGAGAAAGGATATGGAGGTATTGGGTACATGGTAACACAAAGAAGTTATACAGTTATAAAGATAGGGTGATGGCAGGGTATAGGCAACTGCACAGATGGTAAACTGGAAAATGTATAGAAGTAAAATCATTCTGAGTATAATACAGAGACACTGGAAGTAGTGTAGAAATGTGGACAACAGTGTGATACTGTAATACAGTAAGACTGAACTACATTATAAATGCGCTAACTTGGAATAGCTATACAATGCTTGACAAACTAAGCAAATAGAAGAGAAGAAAATGACACTTAGGTTGGAGAATAAACTGGGCTCATAACTTAAAAACAGTTTACAAACTGCAGAGTGTAAAACTAAAAAAGAATCAGGATTAGAAAGGTCACTGAAAGTGGAGACAAAGGATCTATGGTCTAAAAGGGCAGTGGGACTGTCCATGGTCAAGAAGTTTTGTCAGGTGATCTGGAAGGTTTGGTTTAACAGTATTTTAAGAGGAGGAGGAGAAGTATCAGCATTGCGGATGAAAGAGGTGGCAACGGTATTACCTAAAGAGGCTAAAGATTCATAGAATCCAGCTTCATACAGGCCCATTTCAATACTAAACCATGATTATAAAGTGTTTATGTCAATAATGGCTAAAAGAATGGCAAAAAGTTATACCAAAATTGATAGATATGGATCAGTATGGTTTTGTGGAGGAGAAGCAAACATTTGACAATTTAACAGAACACTGATGATCCAGAAGGAAGCAGAATGTAAGAAAATGCCATTGTTATTGGTGGGTCTTGATGCAGAGAAAGCACTTGACAGAGCAGGGTAATGGAAGCATTTGCTTTCCCTGATACAATTATAAGGTTGGTTAAGAGTATATATGAGGGATCGGAGATGGAAATTAAAGTAGGTGGGGGTCCTCTGTGATAATTTATGCCCGAGTTGAGGAACCAGGCAGGGTTGTCCTCTTTCCCCTTTGCTGTTTGCATTATTTTTAAAACCACTGGCAAAGAAAAGAAGAGATTCAGAAATTCATGGATATAATTGGTATGATAGTCAGGAAAATATGGCTCTGTTTGCAGATGATATTATTTTATACATGACAAAACCAGAAAGGGACATTACAGTGTTATGGAATATTTTAAGACGGTTTCAAATCATCTTGGGATACAAAATTTATGAAGCTAAAACAAAGGCAATAGCTGTAAACTATGTACCCACACACGGATTCATAGGTTCATAGGTTGGTACTAGGCTATCGGCCCTAGGGCCTATGCAAGCCTAGCCATAACAATTCCCTGGATATTTCTTCCCACAATATTTACTTCTCTGGACCCCTGTCTAGCAGGGCAACTGACATGATCCCCGGGGTGAATTTCCTATCTCCCATCCAATCATCAAGGTTCCTTTTGAAGAGGGCCAATGAGGCGCTCTGCTTGACATGTATGGGCAGTCTATTCCAGAGTATGGGGAGTCTCTGGGTCAGGAACCTATCCCTCTAGCATGTTTTGTTCATTGTGATGATAAGGAAGGTTTAGATCCCTGGAGCGTGTGGCTCTGAGGGATTGGGATTTCCTTAAGTGGAGCATGTCCAACAGCTCAAGGTTTGACATGGCCTTGTATGTTAAGCAGAGATCACCTCTGAGTAGACGATATGCCACAGAGTATAGCTGGGGTTTTTTTAGATGGTCAGCATATGGCATCTGCTTTAGGCCTGTGATTCTTTTAGTGAAGTATTTCTGTGGCCTTTCCAGCTGTTGCAGATTTCTTGTGAGGTACATACCAAACGGGGCATTATACTCTATAATGGTTCTAATGAGGGATGAGTACAGTGGGACAATGACCTCCTTTTTTCTGGATGAAAAGCCCTTAGTGATGAGGTGTGCCACATAGAAGGATTTCCTGACTGTTGTGGTGATGTGGTTATCGAAAGTGAGACCACTGTCCACCTGTGTCTCTAAGTCTCTCGTGACACTTTCGATGTTTAGTGTCCTGCCACCTATGTAGTAATTCATGGCTACATGTTTTTTTCCAAAGGGGATAACTATACATTTCTTGGCATTAAGCTTGAGCCCATGGCTCTGGCACCAGGCATCTGTTTCTGTAAGGCCCTTTTGTGGAATATCCACATCATTTGGGGATTCAATAATGGCTCCCAGTTTGCAGTCATCTGCAAACTTTGTTAGCCAGAGTCCCTTAGTGTTGGCCTGTACTTCAGAGAAGTAGATGCCAAACAAGAGTGGTCCCAGGACTGAACCCTGAGGTACTCCACTTGTCACTTGTCTGGAGCTGGATTTGGAGTCGGCTACTTTTACAGTCTGGGTTCTGTCAGTAAGCCAGTTGGCAACCCATTGAGTGACATAGGGATTTATGCTCAGTTTAGTAAGTTTATCTATGATTCCAGAGTGGGGGATGGTGTCGAAGGTCTTGGGTAGGTCCAGATAGGCTGTGTGGACTGCCTTACCCTCGCCCACAGCTCTGGAGACTGATTCGAAAAAGTCAATCAGATTCAGGTGGCAAGACTGGCCCTTCATAAACCCAAACTGGGTGGGGTCCAATGTTTGAAGGTTGCCAATGTCTTTGTTTATAAGTTCCATGATAATATGTTCCATGCCCTTGCAGATCAGGCTTGTCAGACTGATGGGACGGTAGTTCCCGGGATCCAAGGCAGATCCCCCCTTGTGGAGTGGGATAACTGTAGCTGTGCGCCACTCAGTGGGCACGAAGCCTGAGGTGAGGCTATGATTAAACATGACACTTAGGTGAGGTGGATTGGTCCAACAATATCCATATTTATGGGGACATGATAAAATGAATTATTTACGAGTATGGATTAGAAATGACTCTGTTGTGGCAGCTAAGGATATGTGGGAAAAGACTAAATAGATGATAATACAAAAACTGAGAAACTGGAAGCTTTGTTATATGGATATGTTTTTAGTCCCTTTGGTCAGACAATGGGGGGTTATATGTGTATTTCCTAAATATGCATCAAAGTCTAGATGATTTATGATTTTTGCCTGGAAGTGTTAATATAAGTATTTTTATACCTTAAGTAGACTCCAAAGAATATTTCCTCAAATGGATAACAAATGTTGGAGGCGTGACGGGCAAAAAAGAGGTGGCTGGGAACATATTTTTTGTGAGTGCAGTGAACTGGCAGACTTTAGGGATTCCCTGCAGACTGCTGTGTTGGAGATGCTGGGTGAGCGGATTGCATTGACTGGGGAGATGGGTTTTTTTAGCTGCGATACAGAACTGGAATTGCCTAGACATAGTAAAGCCTTGCCGAGTCTAATTATGGTGGCTGTCAAAAAAGCAATTACTAGAAAATGGAAATCAAAGTCTAGACCAACTTTAGTAGAAGTAGTGAATATAGTAACAGAGATAAACCAACTAGAATTGGGATCTTTAGAAAAGGGAAGGAGCAAACCGCATTGGAAAAATGAGACTTGTGAAAACAATATATGCAGTGAAGGAATGAGGTTTAAGATAAGAGGCAGGATTTGAATGAGCCATATAATGTTTAACTGACAATGACTGGATAGATTGTAAGTGATGTATAATGTTTGCAACTACAGTTGTTTATATGGTGTGTGTGATGTATAATGTTTGCAACTAAAATGGTGTCAATGTTGTTTGTTTTTCATTTATATAAATGTAAGATTTTCTATTTCATATGTGATAATTTAATAAAGATGTTTATTGGGGGAAAAAAGAAGCTTTGTCAGGTGGTAGAGGAAACCAGTGAAGAGGTAGAAGTAAGGGTAGGTAGTAGTATGATAAAAACTTAAAGAAATAGATGATGAGGAAGTAAAGGTGGAACAGATGGGAATTACAAATGGATATAAAGGTGGAACAGATGGGAATTACAAATGGATATAAAGGTGGAACAGATGGGAATTATGAATGAATATAAAGGTAGAACAGATGGGAATAATGAATGGATATAAAGGTGGAACAGATGGGAATTATGAATGAATATAAAGGTAGAATAGATGGGAATAATGAATGGATATAAAGGTGGAACAGATGGGAATTACGAATGGATATAAAGGTGGAACAGATGGGAATTACGAATGGATATAAAGGTGGAACAGATGGGAATTACAAATGGATATAAAGGTGGAACAGATGGGAATTATGAATGAATATAAAGGTAGAACAGATGGGAATTGTGAATGGATATAAAGGTGGAACAGATGGGAATTACGAATGGATATAAAGGTGGAACATATGGGAATTACGAATGGATATAAAGGTGGAACAGATGGGAATTAATGGATATAAAGGTAGAACAGATGGGAATTATGAATGGATATAAAGGTGGAACAGATGGGAATTACAAATGGATATAAAGGTGGAACAGATGGGAATTATGAATGGATATAAAGGTGGAACAGATGGGAATTACGAATGGATATAATACAAAAAAGGGAGAAGGGTCGGGAAGAGAAGTGAATGGTAGAAGTTATATGGGGAACAAGAATAGTTGAAAGTTATAAGGGGGGAATGCAAGCAATGTAAGCCATAGGAGAAAGGTCATACAGCTACAAATGTTGTGAAAGGATTATTTCCCGTTTTCAGTGTGTCATACAGTATGTGGAAAGGTTCTATTATTCCACAGTGACAGTGCCATATGGTTTCTAACTTGTCTGCTAGCCATTGTTGAACAAACTTGTAGTTTGTTGAGATTTGAAAATCATTTTGCAAAAAGTTCCTCATTTCCAAGATGTAAATCCAGTACACAGCACCACCATGTTTACTGTGAAGTGTGAGTATACTGAATAGGTTACCTGTAGATGAGTACAGTGCTCTGGATGGCTTATACCATCTTATGGTCTGGCTGTGGCTGGGTAGTTCTTTGTGTATATAGCTCTGCAAGCAAGCAGAATATGTGCAGTGCTGGCTTTGAAGTACAACTGAGCTGAGTGCTGCTTTTAAGTTAATGTCATTCAGTGACTATAATATAACTAAAGCTCATATAAGAAGCAGAGCTGCAGTTACTCCCATCTAAATTGTTACAGTGATATAAGCTTTTCACATGGAGGGTGTCCCAGCATCTGATTAACAGAAGATGTACATGTCTTGCAATCTGCTCTGGTAGAGTTTTTAGTCAAATCTAGAATAGAAGCTGCTGTTAAAAGGTGATAATTAAGAGGGCATATAAAATATTGCATGATAACTATATTAATCAATCAGAGGAGGTTAGAAAAGATTAGGATGAGAGAGCCTGGAAAATAAATTTACAAGGGAACAATGGGAGGACATATGTTTGGTTCCCAAGTATGCAACAAAGTCCAGAAGGTTTAGGATTTTTGCTTGGAACTGTTTGCACTGGTATTGTATACCCCTAATCAGACTTCAAAGAATTTTTTCTCGAGTTAGATAGCAAATGTTGGAGCTGTGATGTGGAAGAAAGAGGTAAATGGGAACATGTTTTTTGGGAGTGCAATGAGTTGGCTGATTTTACTCTGTCAGAAATATTGAGGGAGCAAATGGCAGTAACTTAGGAAATTATTGCTTTGAGTTGGTAAACGGATCTGAATTGTTGAGATGTAGTAAGACCTTATTAAGCTTAATTCTATTGGCTGCCAGAAAAGTAACTACTAGAAAATGGAAATCAAAATCTAAACCAACTGTATTTGAAGTACTGAATATCTTTAAGAGAGATAAAAGAACTGGAAGAGGGATCTTTAGAAAAGGGAAAGAGCAAATTACATAGAATTAAACAGAAATTGTGGGAACAATACATGCAGAATAATGTTTAGGAGGAGTGGGATTTAAGGGAAGTCCAGGATTGTGTGATTTATGTAGTGCTGGACTGAATGAAAAATGCAATGTATAATGTGTGTAAATGTAAAAATAATGTTAATATGGTTTGTTTTCTTTTCTGTTAATGTATGTGTGTCTATATCTTAAGTGATAATTTAATGAAGGTGTTTAAAATGTATGTAGATATGTTGCAGTGTTTGAGAAATGTTAATTAACTTTCACTATGCCTGGATATTTGTCATCTTCAGCTATTTCAGATGGTATTCCATCTTTGATGTGGTGTGGAGCTGTAGAGCAGGAAATGAGTCAGTTTTGTGCAAAGTGAATAGCCTGGCTAGTTTTGGAGGAGTTCAATATTATTCCACAATGTGACATGTTCTCCATTAAATGACTGTAATATAAGCTGTGCATACGTTATGTTATAATCATCATATAAGAACATTGTCCCATGTATACACTGTATTAGGTTAGCTGTTTTGCAGTGTTTACACAGAGCAGAGACTGACTCATGTGAAACAACTGCTTTAGACTGCATAGGGTCCTAATAAATTTGGTTTGGTTTGCGCAACTTAACAGGTAACTGCAAGACCAGTGATAGTTTTATGATTCAGAAGTGTTAATGAACAACTTTTTACAGGCAGAGCATGATCTATTTCCTCAAACAGCCTAGATAGTCAGGTTATAGTAAGCAAATGATCTGGTCTTTTTTGTCAAGATTTTGTAGGCTGTTAGTATGGGAACGTGATGCTGCATCAGCCCTCTGCGCAGGTCTGAAGCCATGTGGGGTATGAGACTGACTAGTCTCATAAATGATACAGATGACAAGGTGTTTGCACACAAACTGTTCTTTCACTATTGTCATGGTCATTCACCCTCCCTTTAAAGCTCATTGGTGGTATACTTCCCTCTAAACACAATATGTTCTCTCTGGTTCTCTCAGGACCATGCCTGTTGTGGTTCAACTGATTGTGGCAAGTTTTAGAAAGTTGATTTCCAGGTTTCATCTTATGCAATATGCATGGAGT
This sequence comes from Protopterus annectens, assembly GCF_019279795.1. Taxonomy (NCBI): domain Eukaryota; kingdom Metazoa; phylum Chordata; order Ceratodontiformes; family Protopteridae; genus Protopterus; species Protopterus annectens. The sequence continues at coordinate 696,383,069 of NC_056747.1, forward strand.
TTGGTTTCCTGTGTCTGTACAATGAATAAATAAAGCACTGGATGTGATTCTTTGGAAATTAAGGAGTTTTATGGTAGTTACCACATCACACTTAAATCACAAACTATAATTAGACATAAACAAAGTGATACTGTGATACATGAGCCCCCCCCAACCAAGTATTGTCCCAGTACTTAAATGCTGCATCTGGGGCTCATCAAGATGATGTGATCTGAAAGCCATCTTCAAAAATCACTACTCTTCCATATACAACCTTAGTAATCATACTATGGAGGGGTGAATGGTATGTACATACAGACTTCGACTCATACTGTACTGAACATAGTCACTTTGTTACTTCACAGCCATTTGTACTTACTGTTACTTTGGTTGCTGGTCCCAGTTGTTGTTGGCTGTGTAGAGACGTACTTTCCTGTAGCATTGACAAGCATTGAGTTTACCATTGTATTTCACAATAGCAGTGCTGTGTTTTCACACAGACTCATTCACTGGTAACCCAAGTTAGGTGATTCATTCCAGCCTAAACAGAAATAAAAAGGAACATTGAATCTTAACCACATTGTTTGGTAAATTATTACTTTTCTCAGCCCTTGAAATGTTTTACTGCTGGATTAATGTATTAAATAATGTTATATACCCAGTTTTCTTCATTAATGTAATTAATCAGGTAAGCAACTATATGCAGTTAGATCTTGAGAGAACTTATGTTTCATAAAAGATTAACACATACATTAGGCTTACCATCCTTATTCACTCCTCTCCCCAGTGTACCCTTATCAGTTCAACATAACTTTCATTAATTGCCAATACCTCAGGCTTTACACATCAGATGTCACAGATATGCCACCTCATGATTTTTAACAGAGCTTTGCCCCACCTATTTGCAATGTGTCACTGTATTCAAAGTATTTTTTATAATAAACATTATTAAAAATAATCATCAGTAAATTCAAAAATGAATTAACAAAAAGATAAAAAAATTACAATTTTTGCTACAAAAGATTATGAAAAAATTGAAGTAACTAACTGAAGCATAAAACTGTATCTCATTTTTATTGATATTATTTTTCTGATATTTGTCTACTTGTTATTCAATTACTTGTATGCCTCTTTTTATTGGGATGAATTTTTATCCAGCGGAGGCCTGTGGAAAAAAGCTCCACACAGAAATACTCTGTGATACAGAGGGATAAAGCCCTGACTACAACCCAAATGACCAGAGTCTGAGTAGCTACTCATGTTCTGGAAGAGCTGGGTGGGGGAGAATGGGAGATGAGCAATTCACTGCTCCCCCATCTTGCTGGTAATGGAATGGTGGGTTACTGGTAGACAAATGTTCTCATGCAAGAGGAGGCTTGCGTAATAACTAGGCCTGTAGGGACATGTGTGTGGGAGCATGCATGCACACTGGATGGTACAGGAGATCCCTGTGGTGATTCAGGTTCTCACTTCAGCTACCAGGGACCATGGTTAGGGCCATGAAGAAATGCCTCCATAGCCACCACTCAGCATGTAGTTCCTGGTCTTGGGAAAAAGTCAGACCAGCCCAGACATAGGGCAAGGAATTCCCTTCACCACAGTAGGCAAGCGGAGGGAGGGAGTGGTGGTAGTGATGCAGACCAACTAGCAGCTGCCTGTTTGACTGCCCCTCCAGATGACTGATCTCATGGTAGGAGTTTAATGTTCAGCAGGGGTAGGGGGGGCAGAATTAACTAGAAAAAAAAACTTCACATTCAAGAGAACTCCAAACAGAATACGCAATAAAACAGATTTTTAAGGTCTTTACAATGATGATAAACTTTAACATGCTACATGAAACATATAAAAAGCATATACAGACATAGTATACACATTTACAGGTAACTGATACATATGTGTGCTAAATCAGCAGGAGTTGAATTTCAGTTAGAGTATATTATTGTTAAGAACTATGGCATATGAGAGAGAGAGAGACAGAGAGTTAAGCACTGGCTAGTTGTATAATTTTGTCCTATTGTAGAATTCTGAGCAGATAGCCAGGATTAGAACAGATTAAATTAGATGCACAGCTAAACTGTTGAGTTACTGTTAGTAATAGGAAGCTGAGAACTGACAGTGATAGAACAGTTCTTAATTTCCATGTGTTGTTAATGGAAGGGGTGTAGAAGATAACAGTAAACAGTGCAGGTTGTGAGTATGTTAATATGTAAATAGTGGGATTGTTAATTCTGAATTTACAAATGATTGTTAAAGAAGTATCTTATTAAAAAATAGAAGAGAGAAATGGATCATTGGAGGGCTTAGCTGCTGTTGAGGTGATTTGTGGTAGGGATCATCCAGATGAGAAAGAACATGTGAATCCTTATTTTATTTTAAATGTGACTTCAGGGTAGTTTTTCAGTTCCTGAAATTTGGAGGCATACCTCTCAACTGTCCAGATTTTCACAGAATTTCCAGATTTTTGCCGTTTTTTTTTTTTTTTGGTCTGTTCTTCATAAAATTTGTAGTTTTCTGCCAAATCATTAAGGTTTGAAGTCACTAAATAATATTAAATAATTTCAAACTTTTGAGTTTCAGACATTATATCCTTCAGAAAATGTATTATAATGTAAAATCTGTCATTCTAGCAACTTTCCAAGTTTATAGGAGCAATATTTAAAACCTGTCCCTATTTTGGGTCTATTTTCCCCCATTATTACTGATTTTGTCCAGATTTCTTGCATTGAGAAGTTGAGAGCTATGTTTGGAGGTCTACCTTATTAGAGTAGGATAGAATTTGAGAGTTTAGCTATGTAAAATCAGTAGAGTCACACTAGATTTATAATGTTTGGAGACAGTCTTGGATCTTGTAATTGTATTTCTGAGCTTATTCATTGATGAAACACAACAGGTACAAATAGGAGTGCATCATGCATTATTTCCTAGCACTTTTCTGTGAAACCTCTCAAAGAAAAAAAGGGGTTCAAACTACATAGAAGGTTTGCTGCAGCTGGTACAGAAGTTAGAAGTACTGCCCCACAGAACTTGGCTCCTTAGTTCATTTCTTAGCATGCGTGCCTTTATGTGGAGTCTGCACGTTCTCTCCATGTTCACACAGGTTTTTGCTGAACTCTTCTGTGTCCCACTGCATAGTCCAAACCATGTAATGGAGAAGCTGAACTAGACCTGTGTGTGCATCTGTTTGGGGGTGTGGGTATGAGTGTATGTGCTGTGCAAAGAACTTGCCTTCCTTATGGGTCTGGTTTCCATTTTGTGCCTTTACTTATCAGTATAGTATCTTGACCCTCACAAAACCTAAATGATGAAAGAAGGAATAGAAAATTGATGGAGAGGTTACTGCAGTTGTTTCCTTCTGCCGTTGCATAATGTTTTCATCATCTGTGCTGTGAGATTTGTGGCTAGTACTCACAAAAAATCTCTTACAGAGTTGTGGACACTTGTGTCATTGAGAAAAGAACTGCTGTCAATTGCTTGGTTTAGATGAGAAAGTATCTCTTTGCTTATGCTTTGCAAAAGGCTTACTGTGTCATAACATACTCTGCTGATAGCCCTACAAGTACCAACAAGGTGCCTACTCCTAGATGTTCTGATAGCTGTACAAGTACCAACAAGGTGCTTACTCCTAGATGTGCTGATAGCCGTACAAGTACCAACAAGGTGTCTACTCCTAGATGTGCTGAAAGGCACTGCATACTGAGGAGAGTTATAAGGACTGCTGCTTTTGCTGCATGCATTTGTCTAGGACTGCATTGTGCATGCACACAGCAGAAATGCTGCAGACTCTTTTATCTCCCTAGTAGAGAGGAACTGTTGCAGGAGCTAGCTCTACTTACTGTACCCTGAAATATTTCACCATAAGACTACCTTGGTTCTATGTCTCTCATAGCCTTCAGAAGCTCAAAATAGGCATATGTGCATAGCTGGAGGGTATATCTGCAAACCCTTTTACTTTACTGTCTGTTGCATCCATTTTCTTTAGCTTTACTGGTTTTCCTCTTTTTTTACTTTTCTTTGATCATTTATACATTTAGAAAAGATTTAATCTTCATTTTTAGTAGCAATTTTTGTCCACATCCCCCTAGAGCCATCATGTCTCATCTTCTATTAATCCATTCATTCCTCTTCATCCAGGTACACAAGGACACCAAAAGAGAAAAAGTAACAGCCAGGGAATGTGACCATTATCTGACAGAGGTTTGGACAATTCTGAATGTTTCAAACACCATCCACAATACTGAACTTAGTGCAGGCTATGTGCCAACACTCCCTGCTCCCAGCTGGAATGTTATGCACTTTTTTCATCCTCAACCCTATGATGACAATGTAGCTTCCTCCTAGGGCACATTATTGGTATATACATTCTCTGCAAGAAAGAAAGCCTGCCACTTCATTCATTCCTTGGGGAGGTTATAGCCAGGTGTCAAGAGTGGTTCCATCATCTACTAAGGATGTGGGGCATTTTGCAAGCATACACCCATCTCTCTCCCACTGGTTATTGTGGCTTCAGCAGTAGCTCGCCACTCAAGTGGTGTATGCATACTTCTACACATGCAACCAACCAGTAAGTGGTGCATCACATAATGAAATGCATCCCATGGACTAACCAACGCCACTCCCTTCTCTTCTCCTTGGATGGGTTTGCTGACAACTGCCACTCCTCTTCTACCTCTTCCATGCCTGATTCTGCCCAAACCAGGGCTGCTAACTGAACCCAAGTTGTTGGTGCAAAGGTAAGGGCTTCATCCGTCTTTGTTAGTTGAGCTGGCCTAGAATGCTGTACACTCTTGTTTTGGATTCATGCCCCCCTGATTTCCATATATAGGATCTGTAGTGCAGAATCTTCCCTCAAATGGTGGTCTTGCTGTGAGATTCCATCAACACTTTCCACTTGAAATGGACAATGTGGCACCAGTGGCCGACTAGCAAGCCGTCCTAGCCAGCACTTCTATCATCCAGACCACTAATCCAACCTGGGTCATCTGGATGCAGTTAAGTTCAAGCTCTTAATGCTGTAGACACAGCTTTACTTTCCTTTCTGACTGAACTTGCTAGCTTTCCACACTTTGGATCTTTGTTTTTTTCATTGCCTTGCTTGTTTAATTCTGCTTTAGCTGGAATTGTTGTCTGCCATCTTCCTTCAGAGTTTCCTTCTAGTTCATTGATGATTTATGTTTTGCCCTAAGCTTTAATACTGTCTTGCTACAGAACTTTGATATTTTTTTTTCTTTTTGTTACACACAATAGCTTGTTGGTTTCCTAATGAATTATCGGTCCACAATTCATTGTGGCCATAACTCCTTGAAAGAACAAGCTTGAAATGTAATTTGCCTTGTAAAAAATAAATGATGCTCTAGTTATACTGGGGACTGCACCCCCATACCCTCTAACTTGTATAACAGAACTCTAGGTCAAATAACATAAGTAAGGGGAGAAAACTTCTACAATGAGTTGTGGATTGATGATTCATTAGGTTTCCTGGTGTTTTACTTGTGAGATCACTTTTGATATTTCAGAACCGGTGATCTAGTACAGTAACAAGTGCAGCTATATACATTTTTTTAGATATTAGCACTACCATAAACATGCACAACAACAAATACAACATACCCCTTTAGCGAGGAAGGCTAGAGCTTTTCCTTCTTACTATTAGTCACTGACACTCTTCCGGTATTTTGCCATTTACTAGAGTTTATGTCACTGACCACTTTGACATTCTGAGGGAGAAGGCTGGGCTTTTTCTGATTTTATTTCTGTGCCTCCTTCATTTGTCTATTTTAAATGTTTTCTAAAATAAAAGTTTAGATCTGTCACCTAAGAAGCTGGATTTCCTGCTACAAAGTTGCATATCATAATACTACTATAGGTCTGTGTCAGATCAAGTGGTAACCATTTGAAATGTCAGGACACACTAGAGAGAGAGAGAGAGAGACTGAAGGGCTGAAAAAATGGACTTAAACATACCAAGTCTGAGATGGCCAATTCCCAGATTATTTTCTTTTCTTCAAGATTTGGTATTCTTGGAGTTGGTATATATAAGTTTGGGGTGTGGAGGGTTTACCCCCCTGCCCCACATCGGGGGAGGGGGGATTGCAGGGGGACTTGCCCCCCTGCAAAAAAAAAAAATTTAAAGGAGAAGAGCAATGTTTGAGATTTTTTCTGTCTGTCGGCACTGAGTGTTATGAGTGCTGACATCTCAATAGGGAGCAATTTCAAGCAGATCCCCAGTTTAACTTCTCAGGGAAGTTAGAACCCTTAAGTCTGCAATGGTTATTCAACCATTTTTTGACTACATGACGCAAGGTGCCTTGTCCCCATCTATTTCATGTACATGCAGCATTAACAAAAATTATGCTGTGGGACTGCAGCTTGTATTAGGTCCCTGCCCAGATCCTCAAGCTCCCCTTATACTACTCTAGTCCCCTCACCAGCTGTGCCATTGTCCAAACATGGACTTTGACATTAAGCTTCTTCTGTGAGGCTCCAAGCCAGAGGATTAACACCTGGAACACTCTGCTTTGGCATCAGGCAAGTATCTAAACTCCTGTCTCCTCCCATGTGTATACCTTTTGCTTTGAGAAAAATCTTCTTTATTGACTTTTTAACCAAAATTCAAAGAGATACAAACACACACTCACTTACATAAGATATATATATATATATATATATATATATATATATATATAAAATATTTATACACATACACATACACACACACACACTCACTTATATAAGATATATAGAGATGTGTGTGTGTGTATACATATATATATATATATATATATATATATATATATAAAATATCTATACACACACACAAAAGGCTACATGTAGATATATATAAATATGAGTACTTTTCCATTAACAGGGCAACAATCATACCAGGACATACAGACTGAAAAATGTTAGTTATGAGACGATGTTGATTGAGTTAGTTTTGTTGCCCCACTGTTAGTTATTAAATTACTCACAGCCTTAATTCATAACATTTTTTTTACTGAAAAACAGTTTTGAAGTATAAATTTGTGTTAGGGTATAGTTTTAACATAGTAGTGTATTTAGGGGACTGTGAATGTCATTTACCTCATCAGTTCTAGTAGCATACTTTATACGCTTAAACCCTTAACAGATTTTGCGTTGAAAAGTTAAATATACTAAATATGGTAAGCTCATGGATAAGCTTTTCTGAATCACCACCACTAATGGCAAACAGCCCACCTGGTTGCTCAGTACGTGTGACACAATCTAGTTTATGTGCTGTGGCTCGCCAATGCGGAAATGAAAAAAATTGTATCAACAAGACTTGAAAAGTCTTGTCTGTTCAGATAAAAATACAGTGCTTACATTTGTGGATAATTCTGTTACAAATATAAATGGGCTAAAGGCGCATTCAATGGCATGAGCGTGTTACAAATTTTATTGAGTGACAGCTTTTGCGTGGGCCTTTCTGTATTGTGTCAATGAGACTTGAATAGTCTTGTCAGTTTGTTCAGTGGAAAATAAAGTGCTTACATTTCTGGATTATTTATTTACAGTCCTTTACTACACATTGAATAATAACATACATGTTGGGCTAAAGAGGCATTCAGTGGTGTGAGTGTGTTATAAATATTATTGAGTGACGGCTTTTGTGTCTGGCTTGTTGTCGCGCAGCTTAGAGGATCTGTAGTTAAACTGCCAAGTGCCAAAATGGGCTAAAGACATGAATCTGTACAAGTATAATTATGTTATATTCATGGAAATGTAGTGGAAATACCGGAATTTTAAATGAGTACCAACTAGGCTTAATAAATCACTTTGTGAATAATACCGTAAATGTGAGCGCGATGCAGGAATCAACAGTCACATTTTAAACGTGATCGTTAAGTAGAAATCAAGTGCCTTTTCATGTCCTTTAAACAGGTGCATATAAAAAAATTAGAAATATCATCTCCTTTTTAAATTATTAATCAGTAAAATAGTTATACAAACATCCAGTTATAAGAGACTAAAAAGACATGACAAGTGACTGGGATTCTGACCTCAGCAGCCACGTCTGAAGTGCTGCCCCGATAACGGAAAAGTACCTAAATATGTGTTTTATATTGGATCCCTGATGTACATACCTTCACAATCCAATACACTGTTGCAAAAAAAAATATCAAACTTTCTCCATCAAAATGCATAAAAGTAAAACAAACAACTACATTTGCAGATGGTTTTCCTCCCTGCATCCCACACATCCCAGAATTTCTAAATATAACGTCTTAAATCGCACAACAGTGGGAGAAAGAACAAATGTTCTTACCTCTGCTGTCACCCAATCCCAATAAATTCTCAGCAATCTCTCCCTAGTATCTAAATATACTAACTCTAATATCTCATAAATGTGTGTGGGAAACAACATATCTTATCCCCACGATCATCTGATCTTTTTAAATACACAGTGATCCTGTCCCTGATATTGTAGCATACCATTCATACTTTTTGTGATGAATGGAACTCATTTTAGAATATGTTCAACAGAATCACTGCTAATGAAACATGACCTCTATAAATATATATATATATATATATATATATATATAGAGAGAGAGAGAGAGAGAGAGAGTGGTTTAGCTTCATAGGCTTTTACTAGGCTAAGGACCACAAGGGCCTTTTTAAGCCTAGCCATGCATCCCAAATCTCTGACAAGTTCTGATACCCTTGATAAGTGTAAGCATGGGCCTGGGAGATGAGCCTTTTACAGGTTACCTGTGTCCATTAGAGACATATGTGTCAAACCAAGGATGAATTCCCGTTTTCACATCCAATTGTCCAAGTTGTGCGTGGGTGTGTTTATTTATTTATTTTTTTTGCTCTCTTTCAGTCATCAACCCCCTCCAAGTCAGCCAGCCCATTTGATCCTTATCACCCGGGTGAGGGTTGACCAGCATGGGCAATCATTTAGATATCATTAGAGGGCAGGGTGAGCTTTTTTTCAACTTATTCCTTAGTCCTTGTACACACCTGGCAAAATGGAGGACATCACTTAATTTCTACAAGGGGCACTCCTCCAAGCAGCCCCCGCCCCTTCCTCGCAACACATGAGTGGTGGTTCCCTTTCCCCCACCAGAAAACTTGCACTGCCTTATTTCCCTCAAAGTGCATGCATTTTTCCTGTCCTAGGAGAGGTGAACAGGACCCTCCTTGGCTCCTGCAGTGTTGGTCCCCTAGTGAAATCCTGGTCTACTGTGTCAGTCAGGTCTCCACCCCTCTAAGCCATGGAGCCAGGCATGTGTGCCTGGTTTTACTTAGTTGTGTTATCTTTCTACTCATTACATCTGAAGTTCCTATTTGTCTTAAAAAGTTGCTTCTTGCTTACTTGCAAAAATCAGTCATTCAGTTGTGTGTGTGTGTGTGTGTGTGTGTGTGTGTGTGTGTGTGTGTGTGTGTGTGTGTGTGTGTGTGTGTGTGTGTGTGTTTGTGTGTGTGTCAGCAGTGTTAAGATCTACATCTTTCTTTGGTTCCTATCTGAAAAATGCTAGGCTTGTTACTAAACGGAACTTTTGTTTATGATTTCTGCCGCCATGCCTAGTGACTATCAAGCCTCCTGTCATTCTGACATTATACTATCCAAGGAAGGTTGTCATTCTGGCAGCCATGAGGGTATTTTCTGGTTTCACTGGCATCCCAGCAATGATGGAATTTTCATTTTATGGCCCAACCCCCTCTTCAGTGGTGATGTGAAGATTTGCATCAACACAAGGGCTGCCTATACCCCTCTCTCCATGCATGGGTGCTCCACATTCCCCATACCAGGCCTTCCACACTTCCTGAAAGGCCTCTGTGATACAGCTGTGGACCTGTCATTGGAGCAGAAGTGGGAAATCAGCAGGAACCACCTTCTCTCATCCCTGAATGTGCAAGTCCATCTTCCTGGCCTGTGCTGCCAGGACCCAAAACTGCTAAATGAACTTGGGCCAACTAGCCTATAGTCAGGAATTTATCCCTCTACAGCATTGGTGCAGGCTAAAAAGAACATTTTTATTATCCTGTCATACCATGCACTTAAGACAGACCCGAGTTGGGGGGAGTAGTGGGTAATGGGAAACCTACAATTTATTGCAGCCTATTTTACAAGACTCAAAACATCACAGGAGAAGGAATATGGGTTCCTGTAGCTGACGCTGATTTTGAGAAGAGAGAGAAGTTAAGTTATACATTCGTTTATTTAATTATTTACATTTGTTGACGGAGATTGTCCGACTGGATGTTGGTCCATTTTCAGCGGAGGCCCGGGGAGAAAAGCTCCACAGTTAAAATAAACAGACAGTAGTTACATTGGATTACATAGTGATTAACAATTTGATTAACATAGCAATTAATTACTGCGATGGTGGTGCTGCGGTAGCATTGTCGCCTCACAGTAAGACGTTGTCCTGTTCGATTCTCAGCTAGAGCGTCTTCTGTGTGGAGACATGCGTGAATGGGCGTACCTTCATTGAAGGTTGTGCGTCAGGGCAGGCAACTCGGCACATAAAAATCTACTGCCAATCATTAGCGGACCAGAGTTCTGCTGGGGCGACCCCTAACCGGGAAAAGCCGAAAGACACAACAACAGCTGTATTGCATGATTTATTTGTAATGCTACTTTGAAGTGTGACATTTTGTGGTTTAAGATATTCTGGTGGCAGTTAATCACATGCCATTTAAAAAATGTAATTAATCATAGTGGATTCATGGCTAATACTAGTTTGCAGGTTCTATGGCTGTATCTGAAAAATTAACAGGCTGTCCAGAATCAGTAACCAGTTTGTAGTTTTACCAATTTATTGGGTGAATTCACACCTCAAATGTCTGAAATGTGTTGAAAGGCACACAAAAAGAGGCTACACAAATGTACCTAATAGTGAAATGTAATACTTGGATGATGAGAAGGGGCTTTTGTAACCCCCCCCCCCCCCCATACAGTTTTCTTGCAACATGCCATTATTAAAGTGATTTACAGCAAACTCCTAGTGACTTAAAGGAAAACTCCACCCTCTCATACAGTTTAACTCAATCGTTAGGTTTCTTTTCTCCCTACAACATGGTTCCAGCATTGTGTATGTACCAGAAACCTGTTTGTAGTTTTTAAAACATTTATTTCCTTGCATTGGAGTCAAAGGAAGGGAAAGCCTACCTACTTTTTTTTTAAACTCAACTTCTCACATACTTTGCAGAGAAATTAGTCTCCACCTACATGACATATCATAGACACAGTTAAATCTGTAGTTTACCCTGTCAGGTACTGCTGCCAATCTTAGATGGGTAATTAATCCTGCTAATGTCAGGAACACAGCAGCTAATATAAAAAAGACAGAAAGCTATGGAATTGTTTCCCCTGCTTTTATTGCAGAGGGGAGGAGAACTTAACACTCTCCTTTCATAGCAAAACAAAGCAATTAGATCAGTCATGGGCTTAAAGGCAACTGTCACCTCTTCTGACAAATTTACACAAGCAGCAACACAGTATTGAAATTCTAAGCTTTAAATGTTACTTATAATAGTTTGTGTTATGATAACTTGAGTAGTAGCAAAGATTTCTGTGACATTTAGAGAAAAGTCAGTAAATATTTTTTTCTTGTAAAGTATAAATGCATTTACCATTTTCAAGCCCCCCCACCACCACCACCACACACACACACACACACACACACACACACACAGTGGCTAGAACTGCAGAAAGTGAGTCAGGTGGCAACCCTGTCAACTAGGTGCACAGATACGGTTCATAAAAAAAGGTCTTTTATGCTTTGTGTGACATCTTTCCAGAGGGGGATGCATATCTGGTACACACAGATCCATTGTAAGAGATTCCCACTGACTTTGAGTCAGTCCTTGCATTGTCAGAGAGCAACCATAATATACGGCTGAATTTACTTTTAACATACATTTACTATGTGCCCTTGCATTAAGAACACTAAGAAAAGGTAATCAGAAGTACTTAACTGTGTTTAAATGTGCGCCCACACACACACACACACGCTTTTGTACACATGTACTTTGTATACATACACATATGCAGAAACACATACACAAACACACTATATATATAATAAACAACATAATATAGTTAAGTATTATTAATCTATACATTCTAGTAAATGTTGCTCAATGATTTACTTAGTCACTGGCTATGTGTTCCACATGCAATCTTGGTCAATGTCTTTCTGTCAGTATTTTTTTTATTTGTATTGATAAGTGCATTTAATAATTGTTATTATCTTTGCCAGTGTAGCTTATGTTGTGGCTGAAAAGTGTCCTGGGACCAGTTCACTTTCCTGGTTACCAAAGTATAAATAAATATGAAGTAGAAAAAAGGAGGGGGGACATGACAGAAATAATTGAGGAACTAGTAAAGCCCATTTTAAGTCTGCATCATTCATGAGAGAGAAAAATCCTCCCACTAAAGCCATTGGTAAGTAGAAGACATAATAAGTTCAGATTTCTCCTACTTGTCACTTGTAAATGAACAGCAAGGATTATTTATTGCAGTGAGAGTATTCACACCTCAGCATGAGAGTATGGGGGAGGGTTCATCAAGTTTGTTAGGACTACAAAAGGCTTCTCTTATAAAAAAAACTGTTTTTTATCTGCTTTCTTTTGCTGGAAGTAGCTAACAGCTATTTATAGCATAGAACAAGCTCTGGCAGACAGATAAATGAGGCTCAGTCAGGTAAACAGAGAAGTAGCTCTTTTACAGAAGGTGTGTTTAGATGACAGTGCTTCATAGTTCTGCCATTATATTTTAATGGCATGAAAAAACAGCACCACTTCCTTATGTCTGGCATGAGTCATATAAAGAGGACTTGAAATGTATTCTGGGAAGAAGGAAGGAAAGCAAGAAAATAAATCACGTTACAAATCCGTGGTGGTGCAGCGGTAGAGTTGTTGCCTCACAGCAAGAGGTTCTCCCATTTGATTCTCAGCTAGTGCGTGAGAACTGCCTTCTGTATGGAGTCTGCATGTCCTCCCCGTGGGTCGAGTGGCGTTCCAAAAGACATGCGTGAATGGACGTGCCTTCGTTGAAGGTTGGGCGTCAAGCTGGCAACTCAGCACCGTGAAAATCTACTGCCAATCATTAGCGGACCGGAGTTCAGCTGTGGCACCCCTAATCAGGAAAATCCGAAAGAAAACAACAACCAAGGCAGGCCCCATCATCCACCATTTTGAGAGAAACACATTAAAATTGAAAAAGAAGCACTTGGAGTGATTTTGAGGTATTAAAATAGCTCAAAAACAAAGATACAATAAAAATATGTTTTTTGAGTTCTAAGGTGGAGTTTTCCTTTAAAGGCAGCATTTATATAATCAGAAGATGACTACTGCTGTTCTCTGCTTCTTTTTCTGAAAAGGATGTGGCTTTGACAGATTAACATCCTGCTTGTAATTATATCTGATACAATATTTACATCTTGGTTTTCTGAAAAGCTTCTAAAGCTCACATTATTAAAGCCTCAGTGTTGCTTAACGTTCTGTTTGTTACAACACTTCTTTTATTTCTCTCTTATTTTTATTTACCTTTTTTTTTGCTGATGACAGGTCAATACAGATAGATGACTGAAACTGAAAACAGATGGATGGGGGGAAAGAGATGCAGTAACAATAAAAAGCAGTGAGAGGGTGTTTTATTTTACAGAGGTGGCAAAAGAAGGCAGACAGAGGCCACAACTACTGTTAAGATAAAAAGTCATGAGACTGAACTTTCTGTGGAAGGTTCAGTTACCTCCAGACAGGTTATAGAATATAACCTTTATGATTTATCCTGGAAGACTTGTATGCCCTAGTACATGTAGGTCTAGAGACACTGTATGATGAAGCACTCAAATCAAAGGGTAACATGAACAGATTTTTCTAGCTGTTCAGAGTTAAAAAAATGCTGATTCAAAATTAAAACAAAATATTGAACTTTGTTGAAATTTTGCATATTAAGTATCACTAAAGACCCAAGGGGCATGATGTATCATGGGTGATAAAACAAGGCAACCTTGATGAGGCTTTGATTAGCAGTTAGATTTAATAGTAAGTGGCTTCCTTGTTTGGCCTTTTTTAAGTCTATGAATAAATATGCTGGGCTGGGAGGATGGTGTTTTATTTTATCTTTTTTTTTTTTTTTTTTTTGCTGAGTGCAGTAATATTGCTCCGCTAATATCATAATTCATTAATAGTGTGCATTGCTGCACTGCAGTTGATTTTTGCAGTATGGTGAGTCAATTTTTTTCTATGCTGTTTTTTACCCTCAAGCTTGCCACCTGTCAAGCTTCCCCAAGTGAGAATTCCCTTATATGGGAATTTCACTTTTGATCAGGGCTAGACGTGTCTATAACGGAGCCAACACTTAGGTAGCCATGAGGGCACTTTATGCTCGTCAGCATCCCAGCAAAGAAGGTGTTTTGTACTGGCCTAATCCTGCCCCTGGGTTGGGGACATGTGATCTGCATCATCCTAGATTCCCACAATGCCTTCTCCATGTGTGTGCATGCTTAGGCACACATGTATTGAAGACTATCACTAGGTGGTGGCTTGGCGAGTCTAAAATCTGCCAATACACTATGCATATGCAACACTGTCCCTTCTCTAATTATTGTGAAGGTGTTGTGGCTGGCTCTGCCTTGCCATCTACCTAGGACTGGCGTGCTCATCCTGTCCTGCCAGCTCCATTTGGCACTAGAGCTGCTAATCAAGCTGGTCTCCTGGGCCATACTCACGGCTTTATCCCTCTGTGCTATAGGAGCTAGCCCTATTAAGTTGATATTTGTGATTATGCATTTTATTTCTATGGGCTTTTAAGTACTGGATGTGGAACAGCAGGAAGTGTGCTTCAGTTCTTTAGTTTGCCATTGGTATGTGCAGTTTTTATTTGATATGAAGTAGTAGAGCTACAGACTAGGAGTGGGAAGAGTTGTCCATTCCTATGGTGTTTGTACAACCATGGAGTTAGTATATTTACATAAGGACTGTGGCAGCAAAGATTACATTTTTTTTCAATTTTTTCCTATTTTACTGGCTACATGCTTTTATTAAGTTCAGATCAATATTTTAGTTTTGATGTTTAAGGATCTAATTTTCAAGTCTTCGGTGTTTCAACACAACTTCTGTTAGACCCCCTGCCTCAAAGAAAAGGCACTTTTAGATAGGAAGAGGTTGTGAGGTCTTAAACTGACCATCACCTACAGTGCATTCTTTTAATAATGACAATAACATGGAAATTATATTAAAAAGATATTATATAAGTATAATGCAGAATGACAGTTGGATGGAATTAAGGTTACTCTACATAACTAAGTTGATGAATGAGGAAGAATTTTACACAGTTAACAGATGTAATAAACTAAGTAAAGAAAATCCAGTCTTTATACAATACTTATTATTGTTTCTTGCTTTTTTCCTTTTCTCCCTCTTTATGGCTTTTGTTTAAAAAGACATCTCTGGCTTGTAATATTTTGTTTTTAGTGATACATCCATGTTGTATTAACTTATTGAAACCTGTAAATTAATTTGAGTCCGAGGGTTTTAGAAACAGGGAAATAAGACAACCATTGGACAGAAGTCTAGTAAAAAGAAAAGACTGGAGGTAAGTGAAGTGGGATCCCATATGATTAAGAACTCTGATCAATACTAGCAAAAAACTACCATCACTCATAAAATCATCCAAGGCCAACTTTGAGAGAAAAATCGCTAATGACACAAAAGACAATCATAAAGCCTTCTTCAGCTATGTTAGAAACCTGGGTGGAAACTCCCAGATATGCTCAGAATTAGTCCAAAATGATAAAAAAATCACTGAACCCACAGACATTGCCAACATACTGGCAGACAGGTTCAGTGCAAATTTCTCCTCTCCCTCCCCCCAAAAGGAGAAATATCTATCCCACCAGAGTCTAGCCTCCCAAACATCTCAGATGCCCAGGTGAGAGCTGCTCTCTAAAGCAAAAACACAGCATCAATGGGACCGGACGGTGTCCCCGGATGTGTGCTACACAAACTCAATGAGGAACTAAACCCACACATAAGGCTGCTGTTTAATCTTAGCCTTACTACAGGATACGTACCCAAAGAATGGCGCACGGCAACTGTGGTCCCACTCCACAAAGGCGGTGCTTCTACGGACCCTGGAAATTACCGCCCCATAAGCTTGACGAGCCTTGTCTGCAAAGCTATGGAGAGGATCATAATGGAACTCATAAATAAAGACATTGGGGACCTACAGACACTGGATCCTACCCAATTTGGCTTTGTCAAGGGCAGATCCTGCCTCTTGAACTTGGTCGACTTTTTCAAAACAGTCACTAAGGCCATTGATGAGGGTAAGGCAGTTCACACAGCCTAACTTGACCTAGCAAAAGCGTTCTACACAATACCCCACTCGGGCATCATAGAAAAGCTCACCAGCTTAGATGTAAACCCATATGTCACAAGATGGGTTGCAAACTGGCTCAAGGACAGAACACACAGGGTTAGAGTTGCTGGTGCCATGTCAGACTCTAAGCCGGTCACGAGCGGTGTCCCACAGGGCTCAGTCCTGGGCCCCCTCTTGTTCGGCATTTATTTTTCTGAAGTGCAGGCAAACATAGGGGATTGTGGTTGACAAAATTTGCAGATGACTGCAAACTGGGCACCATAATTGACACTCCATCAGACACAGACATCCTCCAGAAAGGTCTCATAGAAATGGGTAACTGGTGCCAGAGCCATGGCCTTAAGCTAAATGCCAAAAAATGTATAGTCATACCCTTTGGGAAAAACAAGGTAACCCCTAATTACCACATAGGTGGTAATCCATTAAACATGGAAGAAATTATCAGGGACCTGGGGACCCAAGTTGACAGTAACCTCTCTTTTGACACTCACATTGCCAAAGTGGTTAGGAAGACCTTCTACATTGCCCACCTGATCATGAAGGGATTCACATCCAGATCAGGAGAGGTCATTGTACCCCTGTACTCTTCACTTATCAGACCAATGATTGAGTACAACGCCCCATTCTGAATGTACCTTACCCGACACCTGCAGCAGTTGAAAAGACCCCAAAAGTTCCTCACCAAAAGGATAAAGGGGCTCAAACATATGTCATACGATGCCCGACTGAAGAAACTCCAGCTCTATTCAGTCGCATACTGTCTGCTCAGAGGTGATCTGTGCCTGACATACAAGGCCATGTCCAACCCGGAATTAATGGACATGCTCCACCTCAAAAAATCCAAATCCACCAGAGCCACGAGAGCAAGAGACTTAAACCTCAACACAGATATAAATAGGACGTGCTGGAGGGACAGATTCATCACCCAGAGACTCCCTACACTATGGAACAGAATTCCAGTCCATGTGAGGCAGAGCCCCTCACTGACTCTGTTCAAGAGAAATCTTGACGAGTGGATGGGAGATCGTAGGTTTACCCCGGGAATCATCTCTGTATCACTGCTGGACAGAGGCACAGCAAATTAATGGGTATAGTATTTTCATCTTAAGGGGTGGTGAAAGCCACACACACTCTGGCTAGGCTTATAAATGCCCTAGGGCAGATAGCCTAGTATGAACCTATGAACCTATATGTATTGGGTTTTGTTATTAATGCAAGTAGCAACAGGTAAAACTATTATACATGTTAGAAACAAAAACAGGCAGTGGGGACTATAAAGATGTAAAATACTAACTATAAAAACACTCCAAAAATTGAAAGGGGTAACTTTAATGTCCTATTTAGCACTTTTATTTAAAAAAAAATGACAAGACTTGATTTATAACAAAGAATCAAAATCACTTCCTTTACATACGCGTCTTTACAAATCACATGACAGACCTTCACCAATGAACAAATTGCTGACAAAAATGTAAAAATTGAACCATCTGTACAAATTACCCATAGAAGTATCTTCCTTGGTGTTCCAAATATGATTAAAGTGAAACCATAAAAACTTAAAAAACAACTGCTATGAATGTTATGAAAATGGAACCATTTGTAGTTTACTGCTTGCTGATGAAATCAGAGCTGCAAAAAATACACATAAAAGTGCATTCTGTAAGACTCAAATTATGTGCAAAACATAAACAATAAGACAATTAAAATATTAAAAACTAGTATTGAAGGGTTATATGAGACAGGTTACCACAAAGGTTTGTCATTTAGTATACACTTCAAGTTTAAATGCTCATTGAGATGGGAGATGGGGCAGTTCCTAATTTTAGATGCAACTGAAATACATTTTACTTATAGCTTGTTCCAGTCTCCCAGATCTAATACTATACTGTGAACCACAGGAAAGACAAATCTATCCACTTAAAAAAATCCCAATCCCTCAGAGCCACACGCTCCAGGGATCTAAACCTTATCATCACAATGAACAAAACATGCTGGAAGGACAGGTTCCTGACCCAGAGATTCCCCATACTCTGGAAGAGACTGCCCATACATGTCAAGCAGAGCACCTCATTGGCCCTCTTCAAAAGGAACCTTGATTATTGGATGGGAGACAGGAAATTCACCCCGGGGATCATGTCAGTCACCCTGCTAGACAGGGGCCCAGAGAAGTAAATATTGTGGGAAGAAATTTCCAGGGAATTGTTATGGCTAGTCTTGCATAGGCCTTAGGGCCGATAGCCTAGTACCAACCTATGAAACATGTATATGATTCACTATGTCTGTAAAGAGCAGTGTCTTTAAATTATTTGTCTTTTTTGGCCGGGAAAGTGCGAATGGACAAGCTCATTTTCACCAGAGGCCTAGGGGAAAAGCTCCAGGGGATAAATTTACGATAATCATCACACAACAAGATATTTACATAGTACATTAAAAAGAGTACCAATGTTTTTGCATTTTTTGTCCCAATATTTTAATTATTTCTCCAAAATAAAACAACTGGAATGTCACACAGACACACACACACACACTGCTGTATGCATAGTGTCCATTAGCCATATATGCCCCACCTAAATGAGATAAATCAAATGAAATTGAAGTACCACCACAAAGATATGTACCGCTGGTCTTCTAAGTGACAGATGATCTTGAAAGCCATCATTCTATAGCATAGCTTGCAAGTTCAAACCTTTTTAAATATAAACTTCAAAGACATATCCACCATAACTCAGAATAAGTTTCCAATCATTCTGCATTGTTTTCTTTATGCTAGTACTATCAGCCTTAACACTTTATGTGAACACAACCTCAACAGTATTCATGGTAATGCAAAAATGCATCTCAAAATATAAACGTGACATTATGCACCTGTCCAATATGAAAAACTCTAACTTGACATGGCACACACATATCTGGTTGCATTTACACAGTGATCCCTAGTGTCTTGTGTACCCTGGCCTCCCCCACAACCATACCTCTCAATTGTCCAGATTTCTGTCTCAAAATTTTGGTCTGTTTTTCATACAATTTGCAGTTTCCTGGCAAATTGATGAGGACTTACGTCATCAAATAATGACCAACATCTGAGTTTCAGACTTTGCATCTTTCAGAAAATGCGTGCTAATACAGAACCTGTTTTTCTAGCAACTTTCTAAGTTTATAATAGCAATATTTAAAATCTGTCCCAATAATCCTCAGCAAATAGACCAAACTGTGAAATCTAACACTTTAACCTTGATTTTTACACATACTTAAACAACTGCATAGAGAAGTCAGTACATGTCTACCCTAAATATACCATTTATTCAAGAATACATTTTCTAGTAAAATTCCCTATTAATAACCAATATAATAAAAAGGAGAAAAAAAATAAGAAATCTCCATGTCTCTACCTCAAAACCACTTTGAAATATGTAAGCATGGATATTAAGAACACTGTATCAAAGAAAACCACAAATCCTTCTTTATTAATGTCAGAAATGTAAGGAGTAATTCCCATCAATGTACTGAGCTCATCCATGATAATATCACAAATTCTGATCCCGAGGATACAGCCAATATCCTAGCAGATAAATTTAGTGCTAACCTTACTCCGCCTACCTATACTGTTGTTCCTCACTACCTTTGAAAATTTAGTTCCTCCAGAAAGCATTTTGGTGCAAATCTTAGAATCCTTATTGTACAAATAATACTTCCATGGAATCAGACAATACACAGGATGTTCACATGTGCCAAGTATGCACTATATGAGCATCTACTTAAAACTGTTCAGTCTCCGCCTATTTACACGTTGTGTTCTGGATGCCCAGAGAACAGCCACTGTGAATCCCCTACACAAGGGAGGCCCATATATGGAGCCAGGTAATTAAAGGCCTATCAGCATACCCAGCTTTATATACAAAGTGACGGATTATCTCATAGCAAAGCTCATTATTGTGGAATGTGGACATAAGCAACTTAACTCATCTAGACCCTAATCATTTTTTTGTGTGTGAAAGAATGGTCCCAGTCTCCTGAAACTTGCAGTCTTCTTTGAAAAGGTTACAGAAGCTGTGAACATTGGTCACATAGTGCACACTGCTTATCTTGACCTGGCCAGGGTTGTTCATGCTATCCCTCCTCTGGTAATATTGAAAAAAATAGATAAACTTAATATAAACCCCTACACTGTATATTGGACTGCAAATTGGCTGTTCAGCAGATGCTGTGTTGTGAAAGTTGCTGGTATCCTCTCTGAACATAAAAATGTCATCAGTGGGATACCACGGGGTTAAGTGTTGGGTCATCTTCTCACTGCAATTTACTCTGCAGACATCTAAGTCAATATCCCAGAAGTGTGGCTGACTATGTTTGTTTATGACTACAAGCTAGGCACTACATTAACACTTGTCCACGGATATGAAACAGCTCCAGCAAGGAGTGGAATATGCATACAGCTGGTGTAGTGAAAGAAGTCTCAAGCTACATGCAAAAAAGTGCAATTTAGTAGCATTTGGCAAAAACAATATTCCCGCCTCTGACGTTATAAATGATATGCCACTTCACTGTCATCCATGCACCTCCATCTCGCATGTTCCCTAAAACTGTACCTCATAATTAAGTGAAAATGTTATCATAACAATACAGTTCCCTAACTGAACTTGTTTTCAGGATGGTATTATGGACAGAATGTACTCAGCTTTGGAAATGGCCAGCTCACTTAGTAGCTGCAAATAGCAACTGAGTGATGGGGTTTTTGAGAACTGAGTGAACAATATAGTCTGTGGATGGCCTGCAATTCAAAAGGTGACTAGTCCTTCCCCCCCGGGCTGCAGTAACCTATAATGAAAAGGGGTGCCAAGATCCAACTTCCCTGAAAGTGAGTGAGAACTTCTGCAGCCTTGGTGAAATTCCTCTTCTGTATCGTCTTTCACACTCAGAGGAAATATGTCTCAATTAAAAAAAAATCATATCACACATACACACTAAACAGATAAACACATTAAATTTGAAAACAGTGTGAACTCAAGGAACTCACCCTCAATGGACATCTACGTAGTTTTAACAACTTTTTCAAAACCTACATTCTCACACTACTTATTGCAATGATTAAGAGAGGCGTAAACAGGAAATACAAAACTATACATGTGTGCTTCTTACAAGGAGAATTATAAGTGCATTTTATAATAGGTACTGCAACAAGACTGCTGAAATGTCCGGTGGAAAGAGTTCTTCAACATATGGTGTGGGACTAAGCCAAAGCTGGGTAAAGGGCAATTCTTAGTATATGCAAAATTCTAAAGGAAACTCAATGACATCAGAAAAATATGAAAGGGAAAATCTATGAACACCAATAACCAAATATTTGTTCACACAGGTGAACAAAAAAGTACCAAACATAAACAATCATCAGCTAAAGGAGGTAAAGCCACAAGAACACCAGTTTAATAAGCACTTTTGTTCCAAAACTAAAGCTAACAGAACTTCATCAGATGAAACATTCACTCACCATTTCCTCCTTTATAAACAGATCCACTGTCACCATGTGGCCAAAAAATTAATTATAAGAATGCAAAAACATTTCCTTTCAGACCACACAACACAAACACATTATGAATACAATTCTAAAAATTCAATTAAAGATATTAAACTGTCTACACATCAAAAATTACCACACATACAAGTTTGATATAAAAATAGTAAAAAACTCATAACTTAGTCCTTTTGTGGGTTAACAAGCTATTTATTGAAACCTTGTTCTTTAAATCTGGGGTTTAGAGGTATTCAATTAAATCTGCCAACCAAGCTTTCTGGCTTCAAGTCTGGCATGCCAATCCCCCCTCTAAATGTGGTACAACCTTTTCCAGAAGGGAAAAAAAAAACTTTATATTGCATACTATCAATGGAGTGCTTGCACAAGGTGTTAACCATGCTATCCTTTTTTACAGCATATCGGTAAATTCTTTTTCTCAACATTTGCTCAGTCTTACCCATGTAAAAATATGGGCAAGTAGAGCATTGCATCAAATATACCACCCCCTTGATGCTACAATCAAAATGACAATTAAGAGCAATAATATGTAGATAACCTGTCACTTTACTTTTCACCTTATCTAAAAAAACACCTACAGTAGTTCTAGGATCCACATCTGTACATACCCCTATTTACTTACCTAATGTTTATGTTGACCTCAAATTTAACTTTTATTTATTTATGCATTCATTTATTCATTTATTTGTCATTTGTTAACTGGGTTAGTCCAACTGAGTCAGGGGCCCATTTTCAGCAGAGAACCGAGGAGAAAAGCTCCAACAAAAATGAAAAAAATTACATATATTCAGGACTCAGGACTGTACAATAACAGATTACAAGCTATGCCACGGTGGTACGGCGGTAGTGTTGTTACCTCACAGTAGGAGGTTCTCCCGTTCGATTCTCGGCGTGGCTTGGGAGTGCCTTCTATGTGGAGTCTGCATGTCCTCCCCGCGGTTGGGTAGCGTTCGAAAGACATGCGTGCGTAAATGGGCGTGCTTTCATTGAATGTTGGGCGTTGAGCTGGCACCTCGGCATTTCGTAAAAATCTACTGCCAATCATTAGCAGACCGGAGTTCCTCTGTGGCGACCCCTTACTGGGAAAAAGCCGAAAGACAAACAACAATAACAGATTACACAGATTCAAGATTGTACAAATTAAAAAAGTACAACAATCAAGACTGTACCAAATAAAAGATTAACAGTTGCTAAAAAGTTTATACAGATTAACAGTTGCTAAAAAGTATATACATGATAATATAGAGGATGAAAATACCTATGGAGAGTACAAATAAAAAGTAAATATTCGCAACAGCATTACATGTATAAAAAACAATCTAGACAGGCAGTATAACCTAGATGTGATGCTATTTAAATAAACTTGAAGTACAATGAAGCAACTGAATGCTTGTCAGTGGGCTAAAATAACTTATTGAATAAGAGTTAAATGATAAAGAGAGAATGGAATGGAAGGGGGGGTAGGTAGGGTCTTCGCATGGACAGGAGCTTAAGTTGGCAAGGTGGATTTTCAGTTATTTTTTGAAGCAGTTTGTGTATTTGATATTTTGAATATTTGGTGGAAGTTTGTTCCAGGCTTGGGTCACTGTGCTTTTGTAAAGTAGTTTGCGTGTTTTTATTAGGATTGTATAAGTCAAGAAGTAGTTGATTGGAGCTGCAAAGAGTATGAGTAGGTGTATAGAAGGATACTAGTGAGGAGAGGGAAGGACAGGATGAGGGTTTATTTAGTAAGGAGTGAGTGGTTTGTAGCCAGGATAGAAGTAGTAGTTGGGGGAATTCAAGCCACTGGAGTTGTATATGGTGACAGACTATGGTAGTACCATTTTACAAAGCGGGGGGAGTTACACCCATCTGAAATTATTGTTAAACTATCAGCCTCACCAGTATTTTGGGGGCTCACTGAAATTCTGAGGACCATAACTGCAGTCCTCGGAGCTGTAGAAATTTACTTATGAATTAAGAGAATACACAATAAGTCCAAAATTGTGGTACTCTGGAGTATTTTCCTTACTCAAGAGAGCAATCTCAAGTGGGGAGCATTATGTTCCATGGTACATGTGCAGGTGTACTGGAAAATGCATTATAGGTGTAACAGTAAGTTTTAGAAATATATAATGGAGTTGTAGATTAATTTTCAAATTGTTAGGACTTGCAGTATCATATCTCATACTTCTACCAGGGAGTATAGTATTTTATGTAAATTCACAGACAGTGCTAAAGTAGAACTTAGCCAAAATATCACAGGAGACCTACCGGAGTTAAATATAGAGCACACTGAGTTTATTAAGGATAGATATCAGCTTCTGAATATTGCAGCATCCTTTAAAGAGGTAAGAACAGCACTAGATAAAGGATGGAGAGTACACGTTGCTTATCTTTAACTCACTAAGCCCTCTGATACTAATGATATTATTCTCCATAAAGGAATAATTGACAAATTAAATGCACTAATTATCAATCCATATGTAGTTCAATTAGTACTACATTTGCTATGCATCAGGACACAACTGGGCCATAATGAAGGGGAGGTCACTTGTCCATCATGATGAAGGTTACCATTGATGTGTCACAGGCCTTAATTATTCTTCTCAAATAAAAAAGTGAAAAATGAGCTATGGATAACCAAATATATTGATGAATGCAAAGTGAGTATGATAATTAATTAGTTACAATAAACCACAATTCTCCATTTAATGTCAAAAATGTAGCATGACAGCACTTGGTAAAAAAAAAAAAAAAACATAAATTGCAAAACAAGTGGCCAGATCATAAGTTAACACCATCACTAAAGATCTATGTGCAATGGTAGATAGCAATTTAAGCCAACTACTGTGTCTTTTGAAATCTGAGTATATTCTGTAGCCCATCTAAGGGGCATGTCTAGCCACACTTGAGAGATGATTGCCCCACTTTATATCCTGTTAATGCAATGAATACAATGCTGTGTTTTGTAGCCTTTGAATAAGCCACTTGAAAACAAATGGAAAGGTATGGTTCCTTACCAGAATATACTTTTGGAAAGCCTGAACTACTAGGTAAGGTGGTTACTTAGATTTGAGCTGTATATCTTGGTTCTTCTTGAGAGTCTATATCCATCATTTTCCTTTGAGGAAGTTATCACAACAATGGAAAACCTAGTACTAAAAATAAATGTCAGTAATATAAACACAAATACATGTTAGGAGTATCATCATTAGCATTATGGAATATGTTTTTCATTACAATCAGAACAAATCAGCTACTAATGTTCTGCAAAAACTATCCTTAGTGTATATATAGGAATAGAAAAATCAACATGTGATCACAGTAATCAAGCTTCTTATAAGCCAGTAGGTCATTAGCCTGGCAATTAACTTAATGAACCTATAAATGACATACAAGGTGCATTCAGGTGTTTTCACTGATGCATCATCTCTGACTTTCACATTTTAAATATTTCACTAGAACAAAATTTAATTTTTAACTTTGTTCTAATCATAACATTACAGTGAACAGATGCATGGTTGGGTGTTTGTCTATGTCTGTGTGTACGCACGAGTATGTGTGTGTGTGTGTGTGTGTGTGCATTCCTATATGGTTGTGTTATATGCTTTATTGAAAACTTGTAAGACGCAGTAACCATTTTTTTCTTTGAATAATTCACTCCATCTCCTTACAAATCAAGGGGAGAGGCAGGCAGCCCCACTTGTTGGGCAACTAGTGGTTGCTTGCCTTTTCCACTCCACAGTGATGCTCAATCACTGGAGGAGCACCTGGAAAAAATGAACATTTAAAGTGCCTGCGCTCACTAAAAGAGAAACTCAGATCATGGGCTAATCTGAATCCTCTAGATTTAATTGTAAAGCAGAGCATGGGTTCATATTTTTTGTTTATTGATATGGTGCCTATCTAGGAGAAGAAAAGGGGGTTACTTCCATTTAATTGTATCACCTTATGAAAAAACTATATATATTTCCTATGAATTTCAAACATTTGAATACAGTGAGTGAGAGTCTGTAGGTATAATATTTGTACATAACAGGGTTTTATACTGATGTTACACAAGAAATATGACACAGTGCCACCTTCTAAAAACACCAGTGTTATATTCTTCTTACAATCCTAAGTGGTGCCTGCCAAAAAGAATAGCATTTCAGCAAACTATACAATGTACAAAATGTACAAAGCAAATTGTACAAAAATAAGCTTCATGCACACTTTCCAGCTGCTGGAATCTTGTAACAGTCTTCCTCACATGCAGCCTCAGATACAAATACTGAAGCCACTAATGCCTAAATTAAACAGAAAAACAGTAGGTACAACTTTTTATAGGTAACTGGGCTTTATGCAGAAAGCTAGATATGAATGTGTGATTTAATGCGTGTGCCAAGGATATGCAAACACCCCACCATTGTCTCTCTCAAGTATGCCTCATTATGAGCTTTTTCTCATTTTGAGTCATAAAAAGACATATTCCACACTGAATGAGTCTGGCACACATTTATTAAGATTTTTTTTAACTAATATACATAGTAAATAATGCTGAATTATATTAATTCATCAACATAACCTTATATAATTATAACAAATTTTAACTATGTTTTAAGCTTCTGAGTTGAAGGTGTTATGATGTTGTAAGTGTTCCACATTATGTTCCACAATATGAGAGGCAGAGTTCCACATTTTGTTGATGGAAGGGTAACAGCGATGCTCAGCGTAACTGCTTTATGCAACTGAAATTTCTGAATAACTATTTCACATAATATTACGTGTATGTCTGTATTATATATATATATATATATATATATATATATATATATATATATGAGTGTGTGTGTGTGTGTGTGTGTGTGGATTCACTTTAGAACATTGAAAGCCCATAACATTGAAATTCAAAACTTTGAGACCAAAATCTTGAAAATTCAAAACACTGAAAACTCAAAACATTGAATCCCATAATACTGAAAATACATAGGAAACCAAACATTTAATATATGCCAGCACAACTACATACAGAAACAAATAAAAACAAACCATATTATACTTCAACTATAAGCAAAGGGGCAAGCCCCCCGTGCCCCCTATGTGGGTGGCTACACCCCCCAGACCCCCTGTTACTTAACTATATCAACTCCAAAATCGCACTACATAGAACAAAACAGCAAACATACCATTCCGCTCTTCATGACTGCCTGTTTAAATTGTAAAAAACTATCCTTCTCTTAGAAACACTACTTCACTGTTAAAACATTACACATTACTATACATCTCTCCAATACTTACCGGAGTTTCATAAGTAACCTCAGTTGTGTTCCCTTCTGACTTGCTATACTACAACATAACACATCTTAGTGTAGTGTAGTGCAATATTGAAGTTGATATATTTAAGTAGTGAGGGGTGCAGGGGGCTTGCCCCCTTGCTTATAGTTGAATAAGTGTAATATGGTTTATTTTTTATTTGTTTCTGTATGTAGTTGTGCTGGAATATAGTACATGCTGATTTCCTATGTATTTTCAGTGTTATGGGATTCAATGTTTTGAATTTTCAGTGTTTTGAACTTTCAAGCTTTTGGTCTCAGTGTTTTGAATTTCAATGTCATGGGCTTTCAATGTTCTAAAGTGAATCCATATGTGTGTGTGTGTGTGTGTGTGTGTGTGTGCATACATATATATATATATATATATATATATATATATATATATATATATATATATATATATATATATATATATATATATATATATATATAGAGAGAGAGAGAGATAGCTGATGAGATTGATGATTTATAATGTTGAAACCCATATGATCAAGACCATATGGTTGACATTTTAAATTGTCAAAAACCCACAAAGAAGATAAACAATGCTTTTTTTTTTTTGGGGGGGGACAAGCAACCCTGCACCCCCCCACACCCCTGCTAATTATATATACCAACTCTGAGATTGCCCTACACTGGGTAAAATAGCACATTCCAAGATCTCCACTGTACCACAATCTTAGCCAAAACAGTCTTTTTTTTAAATGTTGACCATAAGGTCTCAATCATATAGGTTTTAATATTTTAAATCAGTGTTCTTATGATTTTTATAAACCAGCACTGTTATGTTTATAGGTTCATAGGCTGTTACTAGGATAATGACCACTAAGTTCCTTACAAGCCTAATCATGTACCTCAAACTATGTGGGTCCCAAGTATCATATGGACGGGCATGTTATTAGGCAGGCAACTAAGGATTTATAGGGGTGATGTTAGTTAGGATAACACTTTTCTTATTGACGGCCTCTGTCTATAAGGGACACGGGGTCTAGACCAGTTGCAAATTCATGATTTCCCATCCAGTTGTCAAAGTTTGGTTTGAATAGGGTCAGGGATGAACTCTGTTTTACATGGATGGGGAGCCTATTCCATAAAGTGGGTATCCTTAGGGACACATGTCTTTCTCTCTAATATGTTCTGTTTATGTCACAAGCAAAGTTCAGATCCCTGGATCTAGTGTTTCTGGTGATGTTTGTTATGTGCATCTGCAACAGATCCATCATGACTGAGTCTTAACAAGGCCTGTAAGCTAGGAAAACATCCTCTCTCAGTAGCATGTAGGAGCAGATCTCTCAACCTCTTAGCATAAAAAATCTGTACAGAACCAAAAATAATGGGGACAAAGCCCCCACAATAGGGGTACATTTTACAAATTGCTCTTATAAAGTTAGAGAGCTGTTAGAGTAAAAGGTTTTGTGTTACCATGCATTTTCTGAAGGATATTGTCGCCTCACAGTTAGACGTTGCCCATTCGACTCTCAGTTAGAGCGTCTTCTGTGTGGCGACATGCGTGAATGGGTGTTCCTTCGTTGAAGGTTGTGCATTAGGCCTGGCAAGCCAGTACGTAAAAATCTACTGCCAATCATTAGCGGACCGGAGTTCCACTGTGGCGACCCCTAACCGGGAAAAGCCGAAAGACACAACAACATTAACTCTGAAACTCAAATGCCTATCATTATTTAGTGAATTGAATCCTCACTGATTCATCACAAAAATCCAGAAAATCACAAATTTTATGAGGAACAAACCAAAAATAGGCAACGCCCTGGACAGTTCAGAAGTATGAGTAGGAGACTGAATACCCAGACGAAGCCTTTAGGTGGTCATTGTAGGACAGGGTATTCATGTCCTGAATTCTTCTGGTGAGGAACCTTTCTTGGTGTTCCATCTGTTGCAAGTGTTTGGTTAGATCCATGTCAAAGGGGACATGTATTCGATGACAGGTCTGATAAGGACTGAGTAGAGTGGAACTATAACTTCCTTGGACCTGGATGCCATATCCTTACTTATAAGTTGGGGGATATAGAATGATTTTGTTATTATCTTAGCTACATGCTGGTCAAAAGCCAGATTGCTGTTTACATATGTTCCCAGGTCCCTTACTAGTGGGTTGACTCTTAGGGCCATTTTATTAATGGAGTAATTAACTTGCATTGGCAGTTTCCTAAAGGGAATTATAATGCCTTTTTGGCATTGAGTTTTAAGCCATGAATTTGACACCAGTCATTTGTCTGTGTTAAACCTACTTGCAAGGCATTTGTGTCTTGGGGGAATCTATGATACCTCACAATTTACTTCATCTGTGAACTTTGTGAGCCAAAAGCCTTTAATGTTAGCCTTGACTTCCGAGAAGTAAGATGCCAAACAGGAGCAGGCCTAGCATGGTATCCTGGGGTACTCCACTGGTGACTGGCATCTTGGTGGAGGTGGTATCATCAATCCTGACTTCTTGGGTCCTGTCTGTGAGCCAGCTAGCAATCCAGTGAGTTATGCAAGGCTTTATTCATAGCTCATAGAGCATGTGACCAACGCCTAAGGGTGGTATTGTATCAAATACCTTGGCCAGATGCAGTCTGCACTGTTTTACCTAATCAATTGCCTTTGTGACCCTCTCAAGGAAGTCTACCAGGTTAAGGAGGCACCACAAAAATCAGCAACTTGGGACGACAAAATAAGACATGTCTTGACTTAAAAACCTTAGTGTAAAAAAACTTTAATCACCGCTTTTGCCTTACTACAAACAGACTTCATCAGAAACATTAAACAACTCAAATACCATTCATTTTTTAACAGACAAAGTCACATGACAGTTAATTCTTTGTATGTTAGGCTTGCTAGACTGATGGGTCTGTAGTTCCCTGGGTCAGTTGATGGTCCATCCTTGTGGAGGGGAATGACTGTTGCAGTCTCCATTCACTTAGAATGTACCCTGTTTCAAGGCTGTAGTTGAAGAGTGCCTCCAGTGGTCCTGATAGGTCATATTTTCAACTGTTCATGAAGCTACAGGGGATGTTGTTGGGACCTGTGGAGGTGGTGTTCTTGGCTTTAGCAAGTGCTGCCAGCACCTCATCCCTGTTGATAGCTGGAGGAGGTATGATGGAGGAGATTTCACTTGGTAGAGTGGGTGGTAGGGGGTGAAGTTTGAGCTGAATTTATCAGCTAGTAGATTTGCTTTGTCAGCCTGATCAGTGTAGGTGGTACCGTTCACCTCCAGTTCAGCAGACTGTTGTGTGTTACATGTAAGGTTCTGGATGTAGCTGAAGAACGCCTTCTGATTGTCCTTAGTCTGTGAGGTTATCCTGACCTCATAGTTGGCCTTGTTAGAATTAATTAGGTCTCTTAGTTTCTTGGTTAGTCATATAAGGGTACAATTGTCTTTTAGAGAGTTGCCTTTCCTGATTTTGGCCATGAGTTTTCTTCTTTTATTATATTCTCTGTTTAGGTGAGGATTTCACCAGTGGGGTTTGTTTTGTGTTTATTTCTGATAGGTAAGTCAGTCTCTATGCAGCCATTCAAATGGTTGTATAGTGACTCTGTGAATAATTCTACATTGGTAGCTGTGGTATCTAGGTTGGGAAAAGCCTTGAATTTTGACAACCTGTCACTTACTAGGATGTAGCTTGTCTTTGAATAGTTCTTAACTGTTAATGGTTTAGCTGGATTTTCTGGGTTGATTTTTACTTCAAATGAGACAGCTTCATTATCTGACCTCACTACTGAGAATGTGACACGGGGGGGGGGGGTGTAATGCTGGTTGCTGTATGTTGTAATGTTGGTGTATGTTTGATCCTCTGGTTGGAGTGTGCACTATTTGTTTGCTCCAGGATGTTTGTGTTAATAAAGTCCAGGAAGTGTTGTGCCTGTGAGTTTGGGGCAGCGTACATTTCACAGTCTATAGAGGGGTAGTTAAAGTCACCCATGAATAGGGTGTTTGGTTGAATGGTGAGCACTTCTAGTAGATTTTAAGAGTCATGAGACTCTTGGGGCATAGATGGTGACCTCTAGCTAGCCACAATATGGTGAGGGACCTACTTGCATGTGAATGAGCTCCATGGTATTATCCTGTTTAACCAACCTGGAGGCATGTTTGTTGCTAACACAGATCAAAACACCTCCACCTTTGGACCCATGTGTGCTGTTTTTGGTTTAAATGTGTTGAAGGCACTGTGGCCTTGCACTTTTGGAGTACCTTCTATGGCTTTAAACCAAGTCTCAGTCACAGCACAGATATTCAGGAGGGCTTGAAGGGTATGGAATTTTATATTTAGGCTCCAAGCATTGAGCAGTAACACCTTACGGTTGCTTGTAGACATGTTCACTAGTTGGCTTTTCTTTTTGACATTGCCTAAAAAAGGCTCTAAGGGCATGGATAAAGCTTTAGCCAGTATCAAAAAGCCTTGGGAGGGGAAGGTGCAACCTATCCTTAGCAAAGGAATGTGGTCTTTTGACAATGTTCTCCCATGTTGACAGATACTGGATCCTTCTGGAGTGACACCAAGAACTTAGTCAATTATTAAAATAAATCATTTTATGTTTAGACTATGGTATCATCCTTGGTGCAGGTAGAATGCTGCTCGATGCAAGGCTCATACCTATCTGTGACACATATTCCCAGAGATCCATTATGTCACTTTTAGTGTAGTCCAGTGAGGTATGTCTCAGATCATTTACACCCGCATGGACTATGGCAGAATCATATTGTTAGCTGGGGTGCAGTAACTTGAATGTATACATAATATTGCAGATCCTGGCTCTAGATAGGTAACTAATTGCTGTCTTCTCCTTGTCCAACCTTTTGAGTGGGGCATCTGTGTATCACAAAAGAGAGTCCCCAAGCCTTATCGGCTTTGCACTTGGGAGTCCATTAGGTGTTTATTGTGTTGGTTTTGGTATGTACTGTAATGATTGCTGAGGAGCAGTGTTGCTACTAGGTTTTTTTGGAGGTCCTTCAGATTTGGAAAGGTTTCTTTAAAACACCTCAACATATGATAATCTGTGTATGTTGTGAATGGTATATGTGAGGGATGTAGTGAGCATTCTGACAACCTTGTTTGTATGCAAGAATTTTGCCTCTAAGGAAGTTGTGTATTTACATCTCTCACATACCATGTTATTTTCTTTAATGATTAACTGGTTGTCTGAGAATATGAGACAATTGGCTTAGAATGTGAAACTATACTAAGTTGGCCACAGAGACTGGAAAATACATATTAATTTTGTCTGGTTCTGTAATAGGGTTGACTGATTAAGATTACGTATTTGATTTTTAACAGGGGTCTCCTAGGGTAGTTTCTGGAATTAAGGACAGGATGTTATATAATGCTGGGATATGGTAGTAGTATTTGATGCACAGGATAGTGACTCTAAGCTTATTCCTGCAGAATTCCACATCCTAATTTTATTGGTAAATTTTATGTTTTAAGTGTTTGCTATAACTCAGTGCAGAGAAAAAAAACATAAAACCGACTCCTATACTCTCTAGCCAATAAATAATCACATTTTGAGCTTCCTGCAATGGTTCCCAACTCAGAGAGGCTAGATAAATACCTTCTGCCACAAGTTGCCTGACCTTGGAATTTCTTAATGTAAAAGCACAACAAAAGCAGCTCTCAAGTACATATTAAACAACAAACATCTACCAAGCAGCTAAGTTCCTGGCTGGTTCACCCTTCTGCAAAAAGATTTGGAAGCACAGAGACTAAAATATTCAATGGGGAAGTGACTATTTTTCTCACAAAATTAAATAAATGCTTTAAAAATGTTCAAAAATGGTAGTGATCAATGTATAAAGCTAGTACAAGTGAAGTTAATCAAGAAAATATTCTTAGCTTGGATGGCTCTGGATGCAGTTGAAACACTGGAAAAGCATTGCATAGTAGAGAAATAAGTTTGTAAGCTGACTCATATATGCCCTCTAGTCTATAAAAAACAATACTTTGAGCTTCCTCCATTGCTTTCCAACTCAGATAAACACCTTCTGCTACAGTTAAACATCAGACACAAGATGTCTGACTAGAATCTGTTATTGTAAATGCACAGCAAAAGCAGCTCTCAAGTGCAGATTAAACAACAAATAATTATCAGTGCTCCCCAAATTAGCAAAACACCTTCTGCCACAAGATGTCTGATACTGGAATTTCTAAATGTAAAAGCACAGCAAAAGCAGCTCTCAAGTGCAGATTAAACAACAAACAATTAGCGGTGCTTCCCAACTTAGCAAGACCAGGTAAACACCTTCTGCCACAAGCTGTCTGATCTTTGAATTTCTTAATGTAAAAGCACAGCAAAAACAGCTCTCAGGTGCAGAATAAACAATAAACAACTGCCAACAACTAAGGTCCTGGCAATTTAATCTCCTGCAAAGGGATTTGGAGTTACACAGACTAGGAAAGCCCTCTAGCCTATAAAAAATACCAGTTTGGGTTTCACCAGTGCTTCCCAAATCAGATAAACACCTTCTGCCACCAGATGGCTGACCATGGAATCTGTTAATGTATCAGCAAAGCAGCTCTTAAGTGCATATTAAACAACAAACAAGTAGCAGTGCCTTCCAACTTAGAGAGACCCCTTCTGCCACAAGATGTCTGATCCTGGAATTTTTTATTGTAAAAGCATGACAAAAGCAGCTCTCAACTGCAAATTAAACAACAAAGTACCACCAAACAACTAAGCCCCTGGCTAATTCATCCGTCTGCAAAGAGATTTGGAGTTACACAAACTAGAAAAGACAACAAACAGAGAAATGACTATTTTTGCCACAAAATTAAATAAATGATTTAAAACATTGCACAATAACAGTAGTGATCACTGTATAAAGGAAATAGAAGTGCAGTTAATGAAGAAAACATTATTATCTTAGCTTGGATGCGTCTAGATGCTGTTGAAACATTGGAAAAGTGTTGCAGAGTTCTCTGTAATTGAAAGTCTAAGTTTAAGAGGGGAATTCACTATCCATCACAGAAAGAATTCCTATGTGGACTTTGAGTGCATATGCAACACCATGATGATGTCATTATGACAGTAGTGAAAAGAAGCAGTTCCCTGAAAGTCTGAGCCTGCAGTAGAAAGTCCCATAGGGTGTGAAATATATGCGACTGCAGTCTTCTTGTCCGAGATGTCCACTGATCTGATATTCAGAAACCAGTCTATGATATCAATTTCAGACTTCTTTGGATAGGAAGTACAAACATTAAGGAACATCTGTTTTAACCAGAAGCATAAGTTTATCTCCCAAGCATACAGATGATTACTTGCAGGGCAATAAGTGGAATTCAACAAGAAGATTAGGAGTGGTGGCCATTTGCAGATTTTGTAATGATTCAATGATTCTCCTAAACACGGGTTTGTGATCAGGACTCTGATCATAACCAAGTTGCTTTGTGTTTGAGAAATGGAAGTCAAGCATTCTTAAGGGGAATTTCTTGACATCCATTTTGAGAACACATAATAACTAATTATGATCAGAGATCTGATCATAGCCTTATATAATACTTGGAGAGTTTTAGCTACCAAAAATAAATACATACATAAATAAATAGTTGTGTGATAGCATGAGGTATGTAACAGGTTTTAAAGATGTTGTGTACTTTTGCATTTCACGTCTGACTACCTTTTTTCTGTAGTATTGACGTATTAATAAAAAGAGATTCACAATGTACTTGTACAACGCATAGTTTCTTGTTATTGTTATGATTTTGAAAAAAATAAAACAATGATTTCCATCTTCTTTAAAAAGTAATTTTCATTCTCTTGTCTGTCAGCAGGCAGAAGGTAAACACACAAAGTGTTTACATAAAGTCAGCCAATGTAATGAATTAAAAAATGCAAAACAAAAGAAATCTGTTGTATGGGACCCCAAGTTGGGTAACAGATTTTAAAGCTATTATATTACCAGAGTTGCATTTCTCTTCTGAATGCCATTTGTATGACAGAGAAAAGTGAATTATCAGCTTGAAAGCTGTTAGCTGCTTTGCAATGGCTTTGCTAGGTAGTCATATTTGTGTCAGTACAAGATTCAGTAATAATTGTAAGGTTGTGAACTTCATATATAAGCACCTCTTTATAACAAGACTGCTACATCCAGATGCTTATGTATGAACCTCCATGTACCAGTGTTCTTTTTCTCATTTTCAGAAAGTAATCAGCATATTGCATATATTGCATTTAATTATCAGTGGAAGTTCATGACACAAGAACATTTGATTTAGTATTAATACTGTCAGCACTTAATGTTGGGCGGCCATGGTGGTGCAGCAGTTAGCGTTGCCACCTCACAGCAAGAGGTTCTCCGGTTCGAACCTCGGCTGGGGTGCCTTCTGTGCGGAGTCTGCATGTCCTCCCTGTGGTCGTGTGGGTTTCCTCCAGGTGCTCCGGTCTCCACCCACATCCCAAAGACATGCTGTAGGTGGATTGGACACTCTAAGTTGGCCTTAGGCATGAGTGCGTGCGTGTGTGTGCCTTCTGTGGAAGGTTGGGCTCCAGGCTGGCAACTTGGCACCATAAAACTCCACTGCCAATCATGAGCGGACAGATAATCCGCTGTGGCGACCCCTAACCAGGAAAAGCCGGAAGAAGAAGAAGAAAAAGACTGTCAGCACTTAATGTTCTGATATGCAGCTTTGGTATGAGTGGGAGTATTAGCTCTATTAAGGGGATGGGTTTCATTTCACTGTCTGCAGCCAGAAAGGTAATTAGGATAAGGGATGGACAAATGGTGTAGAGGGATAAAGCCCTGACAACAGCCCAGGTGACAACAGCTCCATACCTCTTGATCAGGGAAGTATGTATAGTTGCCTGAGTTGCAGCAATCACAGACCCTGCACTCCAGCTGTAGGCAATAGTAATAGATCTGCCTGTACCTCTGCAGACTGACCTACTTCCTCACTCCCAGCTCTCAGTTCCAGAGGTTGAGCTGATCAGGTTGTCACCATGGACGGGAATCAAACAGACCATAGTGCTCTCACCCTATAAGAAAACAAAGGATTCTGGTTCACCCTGACTGGGGGAACAAAATGGCCTGATTTAGTTACATATTACTTTTGTGTAAAGGCTAGTAAAGAAGCCATTAAGCAGGATGTAAGGAAGGGAAAAACAAAAACAAAAACAAAAAAAAAAGGAATTTCAATAGCTTTTTACTATTAGCACAATAATGAATACCTTACTAGGATGTAGCTATTACAATAGAGATTGTTTTGAAAGGACTTCATAGAGTCAGAGTGAAATTGCAAGCAAATTTTAAAATGTGAGAGGGAAGAGCTGCAAGACATGATATAATCTAGGAGTGATATAAATATGTTAAAGAATTGGGAGTGTACAGGTAGGTAAGTCATTTCCAGCAGTTTCAGTCAGAGACAATCAGAATGAGTGCAGATATCTCTCCGAGGAGATCTTAGCAGTTTGTATGGTTCTCAAAAGTAAGAAAGGAACAAGAAAACATGAAGATGAAACAGCAGGAAGACGAAACACAAGAATGAACTGAGTGATAAAAAGGCAGTAGAATAAGCATGATAAGAAGGTTGGGAAATGAACTACTGCACCATAAGAAAGTCTAGAATAATTAGGAAGAATCTATATTACTTAGAATGGAACTAAAAATAGAAAAGGGCTGTGGGCCTAAAAGTAGATAAACAAGAGGAAATGGAAGGATGTGAGTGGGCAAGTAAATGAAAACTTGGGGAAAATAGAAGAAGAACAGAAAAGAAGTCACCAGGTCCAAGAGCAAAAGCTAAAATTGCTTTGCATAAGTAACATGTAACTAAACATCAAATGGCCTGGAATTAAGTAGGTGTAGAGTTAAATTAGAAGCAGTAAATCCTAAGCAGCAAGTAAGTAAATCACAATATTTTACTTTGCAACAAACACCTAAAACACTGTCATGTACAATGCACACATCTCTGTAAATCCATCGATAACTGTCAAATTGTAATGGATTCATACAGGAGCAGCAAAGAATTATAAATAAATTCTCTGCTTGTCAGAGGTAATAAAGTCAATTTAACTTTTTTTTCAGTTTTTAGAAATATCAGCCTAGCTCTGCCTAATCCAAGAAAATAAGACGAGCTATAAGCAGTTAATAGGACTCTGTTAAGTGAAATACCCTTCCAGTTATTCATATCTGTTCATATAACTTACAGAAAACATTAACATATTCTTACAACACCCCAGAGAAATATACTCACAATTTTTATCAGAATGTGGGAACCTAACACTTCTTCGGAATTTCAGAAGTGACTTCAGCACAACATGGAAGTGAACTTCAGATGAAAAGCAACAACATCCCGACAATCTTAAGAACGGATTATAGCAGGTGAGAAACAGCTGTTTCAGAAAGATTAAATCACTGACCCTGTTGCTTAAGAAGAACATGGGGAAGAGGTAAACAAAGAAATACACATGAAATGCTGATGTCCCCTTTCCTAATTCACTGCTGTGCAATTAAGATCCGAGCATATTTTCCTTTGTTTGGGCCCCAAACATTCCATCACCTCGTTGACCTTAAATCCTTAACACTGATGATATATTGATAATATCCCTTTTTCATTATATTTAATGCCATTTGTCAACCTGTTTCAATTTGTTTCAACTCTTTCTTCATCTTCCTCTGTATTTCCCTCTCCAAAATGTTAAAGTGAGTTTTTGTGTAACATTTGCTACTTTACATTCTTCCAAATATAACACTACTGAGGGTCCAATATAGTTAAAACCAATAGATTTATTAAAAGGTTAAGCACTTTCATCCAACAAAGGAGACACTATCAGAATAACAAAATGATTGAATAGTCACCATTAAATACTGTTTTCTGAAGTATTGCACTGGTTAATTGAAAAATAATTAAATAATTACACCACCAATTAAATACTTAAAGTTACAAAGATCGTTTAAAAAAAATAATGTGTGCAATGAATTCATTTAGTATACACAGTATGTTTTAACATTTCCTCCCCATAAAACAACATGGCTTGTCAGAAATATTGGGTGAGCAAATTGTAATAACCAAGGAAATGACTTGTTGAGCTGTGATACAGAATTGGAATTGCCTGGACATAGTAAGGCCTTGCTGAGTTTAATTATGGTGGCTGCCAAAAAAAGCAATTACTAGAAAATGGAAATCAAAGTCTAACTCAAGTGTACTAGAAGTAGTGAATATAGTAACAGAGGTAAAACAACTGGAAATGGGATCTTTAGAAAGGGGTAGGAACAAATTACATAAAAAATATGAATTGTGGGGACATTACATGCAGAACAATGTTTGGAAGGAGGAATGAGGCTTTAAAGAAGGCAGGATTTGAATGAGCCATGTCATGTTAGACTGACAATGACTGGATAGATTACAAGTAATGCATAATGTTTACAACTAAAAATATGTCAATATGGTTTGTTTTCATTTATATAAATGAATGATCGCCTATGTCATAAGTGATCATTTGATAAAGACTTTTCTTGTTTAAAAAAAAAAATACTCTGAGATTGACGGGAAAGAGGGATGGCCTGAGGGAGGGTATTAGCAGGGCATAAGTGGTATTAACACTCTCTTGCCTCTGAATATCTATAAAGCTGCATCATGTTTCTAGCACAGTTGCTCACTGCATTAATAGGGAGTGATACAAAGACTGCTATAATGCTACAGTGGTACACCACAGTGCTACATTGGTCTTGCTAGCTAACACTGCATGCAAAAGTGGCAGTCTGTGGGGCACAGGTAATGCAAATTAGACATTTACTTTATCCTGGATTTGTTTATCAGAATCAAAATAAGTGCAGTAGAGTGATTCATTGATAATCTCTACCACACTATTTTGAAGCAGAACAGTGAAGAATTAGCGCAGTAATTGTGAATATCTGGTACTGGCTATCTGTGGAGTGTGTGTGTGTGTGTGTGTGTGTGTGTGTGTGTGTGTGTGTGTGTGTGTAGGGGCATGACTGTGCTGTTTCAGGTTTGGTGTGTGTGTGTGTGTGTGTGTGTGTGTGTGTGTAGGGGCATGACTGTGCTGTTTCAGGTTTGGTGTGTGTGTGTGTGTGTGTGTGTGTGTGTGTGTGTGTGTGTGTGTGTGTGTGTGTGTGTGTGTGCGTGTGCCTGTAGAGGCATGATTGTGACTGTGTCTGGTTTTGTTTTATGTGTGTGAGATTGTCTGGTATGTATGATTGCTTGAGTGTGTGTTTGTCTAGGTACTTGCATTATATAGGTTGGTAGGCAATACAGTTAACCCACTTGTTCCAGCATGTTTGATCCAGAAACATGCAAATAAATCACTAATGAGCTTTTGCACCACATGACTCTTGCAAATCTGTAAACCGCTAGTTAACTGAGTAGTATTATTAGATTACAATAGCCTTGTGCTATGTAGCTGACCTTTTTAAATACCCCCCCCCCCCAATGTCAGGACAACTGTGGGCTGTTACAACAATTTAGATTAGTAAGAAAAAACTGTGGATTATTACCACTGGGGATTTATTTTTACCATATTTAAATGGCAGTTTGCAGTTATACAGTGAATGATGTGTTGTTTTATATTATGAAAATCTTTTAAACTATTTTTCTTTGTACGTTATTAAATTTTTGGATTAGGAAATTTGTATTTATTGATTCGGAAGTAGTGTCACATGACATGCCCATCTGTTCATCTTTTTACTATTTATTCATGAAAGAAAAAGGATATACATTAGACCTGGCTGTGGAAATTGTAAAAAGTTAATATGGTTTTACTTTCCCACCTTTGGTGCTGTCTATATGCTAATAAATGTTTAGTATTTGTCAGAAAATATGTGCTGGATTGTTTTGCTGACTTTTGGGCATTCTTGTATTATACCAATGGTCAAGTAAATTAAAATAATAGCATTGGTTTAAACTTTTATTCCATGGTAAAGTAATTGTAATATGGCAAGAAGAGAAATGTAATGTGTATCTTTAAAAAACTCAGTGCTACAAGTGAGAGAAAAAAATAAATTATTGGCATATTTGTACCATACTCAGACACATGATCTTGCTCTTGCCTTTGCCAATGATACATTTTTACAGCACAAATGTGTTACAGAACTTGAACAAACTAGATTAGACAATGTGGTGGGGGGTATTCAGAAATACTGAGTAATCCCGCTTGCAGCAAGATTTTGCAATGTGTTATGAGGGAGTGATTCAAAGATCGTTGTAACACTATACTGGTATGTTGTAGTACTACAGCAATCTTGTTGGATAATGTCACATGTAGATGCAGCAGTTCAAGGGCATGGTTAGGTTAATTATCTAAGTGCACTGCCCCAGAGCCATATACTGGGATCAGAGTAGCAGTACAGAGTGATTCAAAGATCAGCTCTAACATGCTATTTCAAAGCACAGCAGTGAGGAATGTACGCTGTTGTTTCTCGGTGAACACCCATTGTTACCTGTGACAGTAGGTGGTCTAATATTGCCACAGCTAGTAAAGACTTCAAGGCTGTGTGTGTGTGTGTAGGTGCCAGCACTTTACAGGTTGGTAGGAGGAACACTTAATGCAATTGGAACTTTAAGTGTTCAATTCAGAGCTATGCAAATAAGCTACTGATAAACCTTTGCTCTTTAATGTCTCTGAATCACGAGTTATCTGTGTAGCACTACTACAACACAACAGCACAGTGCTGCTAGTAGCACTATGCCCCCAGTCTTTCTAAATGACCCCCAGTAAGTGAATGCACTCATAAAGCCTTCTAAAACTCGGCTTTACAGCAAAACTAAACTTGGCACATTAAAATTGTTTAATGTGCCTCATCTAAATCCAATTATGACATTTTCTTGTCTGCACCCATGCAAGAAAAAAATTAGCTACTGTATATTATTTCATGTTATTTACTTATTTATTTGTTAACTGGATAACCTTATTAAGCACAAATGCGTCTTTTCATGAGCAACCCAGAAGCAATATCTATTTAATTTGCTCAGTGATGAAAAGTAAGCAAGTGAGAACAGAAAACCCTAAACCCAGGGCTACAGGATGCAACTTGTTAATAACTAAGAGCACTATTACTTCGCATTAATTGCAAATAATATAATTTTTGAAAAACATGAATACACACTAATAAAATATTGTTTACTGCAATCTTCTGTGACAAATGTGACACAGCTCTTTGTGACCCAGAACATTGCCATAAAAATGATTTATTTACTACACATTAATGTGAGCCACTAATGTTGTCACTTACACTCTTTTCAGTGATGATAATGGGCTGTGAAGAACACAGAAGCAAGAAGAAATACAATAGATAAGATAAAAATAACCCTCAAATGAAACATGTATAACCTAGCTTCCTGAGCTGTTATTACAAGTTGCTGCTATCACCACCACAATGAAACATACTAGTCCAACCAATATGCTTTTTTTTTTTATCTCATTCTGTTTGGGGGGGAAACAGGCGTGTGTGTGTATGTGTGGTCTACAATACTAATCCAATACATTACCATATCCTATGTCAAAACACATACTAAGCTGAACCAGTTTAATACATCACCAGACCAAACACACAGCACAGTATAGTTTCTTTGTTGCACAAAAATACAGCAAAAAAAGTACATCAAAACAGAAAAAAATGTTAAAAAAAATAAGTTATAAAATAAATACAAAATCAATATACAGTGTCTAAGTATAGGTTCCTACTCATGCTTAGCTTGAAGTTTGGTTACTTAGACTTATCGTCATGGCCAAACCAAGTTAATGCCATATATAATTAATCAAAAGGGTTTACTATGAGAATATTGAAAATAATAAAATCCGTTCAGAT
Organism: Protopterus annectens; assembly: GCF_019279795.1. Lineage (NCBI taxonomy): Eukaryota > Metazoa > Chordata > Ceratodontiformes > Protopteridae > Protopterus > Protopterus annectens. The sequence continues at coordinate 696,424,981 of NC_056747.1, forward strand.
GTTCGATTCATATGTGCGACATTATGCATATTAATTAGGGCATAATGTCAACGTGCATATAGCGAAACGTTTGCATTCGCACTTTTGACATTATGTTTTGCAGTTTACTACTGCAAATCATGTAATGTAATGTCTTGTAGGGAGGCAAGCCCCCCTGCGCCCCCCCATTCCCCCTGCAAATAATATATTCCAACTCCAAGATCACACTACATTGGGGAAAAGGGTATCACCACTGTACCGCAATCTGTAGTCATAAATCTGATGATATATGTGGGAATGCACAGTGGCATTCGCTAAACTGCACACTTGCAGTATTGCAGGTCTGCAATACGGGAATCAACCACATGAGGTTCATCATTCCCATTTTCGCTGAACATTATTTGACATTGTCATAGTAAACCAGTCAAAAGTAATTTGCAAATGATACTGCGGTGGTGGTGCTGCGGTAGCATTGTCGCCTCATAGTAAGACGTTGCCCTGTTCGATTCTCAGCTAGAGCGTCTTCTGTGTGGAGACATGAGTGAATGGGTGTACCTTCGTTGAAGGTTGTACGTCAGGGCCAGCAACTCAGCACGTAAAAATCTACTGCCAATCATTAGTGGACCGGAGTTCCGCTGTGGCGACCCCTAACCGGGAAAAGCCAAAAGACATAACAACAACCATAGACTGGATAATTCTGCAAATCTCCGTCAAATTGTCAGTGTGATAACATTTTTATAACCCTATTAGAATGAGACCTGGTTACTGAAAAAAGGAAAACTAAAACTACATAATTATGTTGTTTAAAAATGCATGGAAAAACAATTTAAATCTGTTTGCACTGTGGCACTGCTGCAGATTCTTGAGTGGGCTGATCAGAGATGCTTTTCAAATAAAACCTAGGTCATGAGGCAACAGCAACCACACAAAGAATGACATGACCAGAATGTATACATATGCAGGACAATTATAGACTTATATACAAAAAACTCTAGCTAAGTGAGCATGAAAAGACTGTGCAGAGCTTCCTAACACTTGCAGTGGACAACATCATTATCTGCAAATAAAACAGTGTCAGTCTGAAACTACTTTATATAAATATCTTTAAATGCAGCAACATAAATCAGAAATATCTGAACAGTGTTGAAAATAAAGTGCTTCTATTATGATGTTTTACAAAACCATGTTACCCGACAAAGCCCAGCTGTCACAAGACTGGGAGACAAACTAATAGTATACTTCATGCTGAATTCTTATACTGTATCTGACCTAATATATTTAATTCCAGAAAATCCAGAATGCTACAAATTTGAACAGAGAAAATACAAGAACAAAATGATAACAGTAAATCAAAGTGTAACCTATAGGTAGACAATGACTGAATTCTCAAGTGTCAGTTGTCCAAAATTCAACCAGAGGATCTTCTTACATATGAAATCATAGTTCATAGGTTCATAGGATGATCCTAGGCTATTTGCCCGAAGGCCCTTATAAGCCAAGTCAAGAATTTTGCCCAGGTTCCCTTAAAGTCAGCACCTGCTTTCCCCTGTCCAGCAGGGACACAGGTGGGATCCCAGGGGTATATTTTCAGTTTCCAATCCAGTTGTCCAAGTTCCTCTTAAAAAGGGCTAGAGAGGTACTCTGCTTGACATGGAGAGGGAGTCTATTACACAGATGGGGGGGGGTCTTTGGGACACAAATCTATCCTGCCTACAAGCTCTATTTATGTCACAGACCAGGTTAAGGCCTTGCATGCGGGTTGTGCAAGTGGAGTTTGTCTTACAGATATGCAGCAACTCCATCAAGGCTGGGTCTGAAACGGCCTTGTATGTCAGACACAGGTCAGCTCTGAGCAGTCTGTATGAGACTTAGAGGGTCAGGGCCTTTAGCCTATCTGTATAGGAGAGGTGTTTGAGACCCTGGTTATTCCTGGTCAAGAACCTCTGTGGTCTCTCCAACTGCTACTTGTGCTTGGCAAGGTGCATGCCGAAGGGACCACTGTACTCGATAATGGGTCTGATAAGGGAGGAGTACAGGGATGTTATGACCTCCTTGTTCCTGGATGAAATACTCTTATTTATGAGGTGGGCCATATAGAAAGCCTTCTGTACAATGGAGACAATGTGGTGGTCAAAAGTCAGGTTGCTATCAACCTGGGTGCCCATGTCCCTCACAACTGATTGCATGTTTAGTACATTGTTATTAATGTGATAATTAGTGGGGATGACATTTTTCCCAAAGGGGATAATGATGCATTTCTTGGCATTCAGTTTAAGGCCATGCTTCTGGCACCAGTCATTAGTTTGGGTAATGTCCTCTTGTAAGATGTTCACATCACAAGGGGAATTTAAGACAGCACCCAGCTTGCAGTCATCTGCAAACCTGGTCAGCCACAGACCACTGGTTTTGGCTTGTACCTCAGAAATGTATATCCCAAACAATAGAAGCCCCAAGACCAATCCTTGGGGTACACCGCTCGTTACGGGTCTACTACTAGAGGTGGCTTCTCCTACTTTGACTGAGTGGATTCTATCAGTGAGCCAGTTAGCTACCTATCTGGTAACATACGGTTACGGTTGGCGATTTGTGCTAGCAGTGATGCCCTTTTTGGGGGTTGCTTACACCTCCTTCAAGTTAGTACAACCACGGAGTTGGTATATATAAGTTCGGGGAGAAGACGGCTTGTCCCCCTGCAAAAAAAAGTCTTCAAAAGTGTTTTTCGGGCCTTTTTTCTGGGGCTGGGGTTCTGATCCTCAGTGTGTTTAACTTCTCTTACAAATAGTGGAACCTAAATCAAATTATAACCGATTGTTGTTCCCAAATGCATGCTTCAAGTCTTGATCAGCTTTAAATTACAAGACCTCCTGTTTAGGGGAATTTATTTCAGGATGTAGCAATAATGCAGAGGTCAAAGTTTCAGCACACCATGCATGTTCCGCAAGTAACATACAAATTAAGTAGATGCTCAGGATACTTGGATAATTAAGCTGCATTGTATTTTATAAAAGAGACAGACTGGCTAAATTGAAATGTTTTGATGAATTATTTCACACATTTAGTTTTACGGTACCAATTAATTTACTGATAATTTCCTTTTGTGTGTAGGACAGCATGGCACATTTCAACAGCTGTTGATCTTTGTAATATTGATATGCTGAACTGTGGCTCCATAAATTAATCTGTTGTTGCTGACTGATGATCTGGATTGCTACCTAGTGTCTCTATTCCAGTGCTATGGTGAATACCATTATATATGTTTGCTATATGCCACTACAGGAGAAATATAATGCACCGAGATGAGGCATAACATAAGAAAACATGCCTTAGTTTTTAACAAGCAAGTTGAATGCTTATACTTTAAATAAGTACACAGGAAATGTAGCAAGAGTTTTTTATAGAAAAAAAATATCAGCTGGGAGGTAACCAAAAAAAAAAACAGAAAACTGCATTTTTATTTGCTGATGCCTTGCTCTTATGATGCAGTATCTATTTAAAAGTAATTAAATGAATTTTAGATACATTTTTTCAACAAATTCTGTCATCAATATAGCTGTTTTCTGAAACAAAACATCTTCAGTAGCTATTTTGCCACTTTTTTTTTAATCCTGGGTATTCATTGCACATGTAGTTTGAAGTTGTGGCAGAACAATTTCAGCCACGTCCGGTTGCATCTGTTTAGCTCAATAAACAAGTACTAAGTATTTCTGATAAATGTTTTGTTTGGTAACCATTGGCATGATTGCAGTAAAAGTTTAAAACTTTTCAAATACTAACCTAAGTAGGCAAAAAGCTTTTTAATTAACAATGTTTGACAGAAAAGAGTACATAAACTTCCATTTTCTGGTGATGCCAAGTGGAATCGTTACATTATGGTTAATTATA